>NW_014577341.1:221211-228692 GCF_000485595.1 Priapulus caudatus
GGTCCAGGGGGTCCGGACCCCCCCTTGCTCGCGCAGAAAACGCATCTAAGGGGGTCTAATTTCAAAAAAATTACGCGAAGGCATGCTCGCAAGTTTGGGTTACGGTTAGACCCCCTGGTACAAATCCTGTACACGCCCCTGATTATGTATATATTTCAATAAATAAACAATGTTCAATATATTGCATATTTACACAACCCAGGTAAGAGAACTAATTGTGTTTATCGCGTGTATTTGAGTGTGAAACATTGCAAACATCTACTACGTAGAGTATATCACTTTAGAAATACTTCACAAGAGTGAATGTATCGCACAACTAGTGGTAATCTTCGAGGATAATTTATTATTGAGATACACGAGGAATCACACGCAATATAAACATAATCTGTTTACTCGTCTCGTTTTTGTATGCTATAAATTGTATTAAATCCTATGTAAACTATTTTAATGGTCTAAATTTATGTCGAATAAATAAATAATAATAATGATGTTTAAATATCAAGTAACAAGTTATATAATGGTTTCTATATCAGCCATTCTGCTATACGTCACTTAATTAACTATACATACATTTTCATCCACTACACATCACTAAGCTCGGGGGTACACACACAGGCACTTGAAGCGTTTCAATAAAATATAATGCTAACTAAATACGAAATCTATTTACTACCAAATTCTTAATGTTTCTATACTCTCTTTCACCTATTATTGCCGACAGTTTCCTGTAAATTCCGTCCAAATCCTCGGTGCAACCATATTATACGCTGCCGGCGCCATTGTTCTCGTGGCTCCACTGTTTCACGCTTACACTAATATATATAGTACTATATATATTACTACTATATATACTAGTGTAAGCGTGCAACAGTGGAGCCGCGAGAGCAATGGCGCCGGCAGCGTATATGGTTGCACGTATAGGATTTGGACGGAATTTACAGGAAACTGTCGGCAATAATAGGTGAAAGAGAGTATAGAAACATTAAGAATTTGGTAGTAAATAGATTTTGTATTTAGTTAGCATTATATTTAATTGAAACGCTTCAAGTGCCTGTGGGTACACATGGATTACTCGTGTACATTGCTCAGTCTACTCTACATTACACAGTTTACTAGAAGCTGTTTAATATACTATATATCTTTTTGTTGGTTGTACATTGCTCAGTGTGATGTGCATAGTTTAGTCCACCATAACTATAATTTAATATACTGATTATCACCTATTCTCTTATACATTTCCCAGTCTGTCAAACATTCCTTAGTCTGTTATACGCTGCTCAATCTGCTATCTATAGCTATACATCATTAAGTATGCTATACATTACTCAGTCAATTGTATCAATTAGTAAATTATTTATAACTTAGTGCTCAATACACAGTTCATTCCACTATAGTATAGGTTGTAGTTCAGCCCACATGTAAAAATATAGTTTATAGTAGCTTACAGTTTGCTAGTCATAATTGAGTCATGGATATGTTCTATTAAGTAGACTATATAAATTGTCATAGGGGGGCCTATATGATAAAATAAAATTTGTCAATCAGATGCCCTTATACCTGTTGATGCACACATACTCGTACGTGTATTGTGAATTATCTTACCGCACCGCACCACACAGCTATATACTTCTACTACAACATTTTGCCATCCATGTCTGCCTAAGCGTCGCTAATGCATATTTGAAACCTCTGTACGGAGAGCATTTCTAGCGGGCACGCATCACTCTTCTGTATCCGGTGAAAGCTCTACGCTGTGACACGCACGAACTTCACCATGTGCAAACCCTGACCGAGGACAAGTATGACTTACATCGCCCTGCACAAACATCAGCGCCCGTGTTGATATTACATATTTTCCTACGACCAGCGGAAAGTTGTTTTAATGAATAAACTAGCACCGATAATACCGAGCATGCTATCACGCCATGTCGCACGACTCCACCCTCGCACCCCCTCTCGCGCCAGTATTAAAAACTAAATGCTCGCGCAATCAGAGCTGCGCTAATATATGCCACGGATATAGTGCCCACGCGAATCCTCCCTCTCCTCCATTTACTCCCTGAAGTAAAGGATACTGGCGAGGGGAGAGGACGGGGGCGGCGAGGGCACGGTCAATGCTTGACGCGCGCGATAGCACGAATGGCGTAGTCTACAGGGCAGCTGCATCAGCAAGCGCACATCCTTTGTTTGATCGCATCAAACATGTATATGTCCGTCAGCGCGCGATACGGATGCTGCGGGGAAAAGGCATACAGCTAAAATCAAACGTAACTCTATCCAGAGAACACAAGTTGGCGTGTGCTTTTGTGGCGCGCGGGCGAGCAGTGAGCATTTTCTATGGATCATATCAATTATTCAGGCGGCAAATTTACGCAGTATTCGCCTTCACTCTTCCGTGCGGCGCGCGCGCGGAAAATGCGCCCTTAAGAGTTTACCGCGGGAGGCAGCGCGGAAAAATGCCCTAACTAGTTGTGTGAATAACAGCATTAAAACTCATTACGGCGACGTTAATAATTGATATCGTGCTGCTTTCGCTAATGTTCGGACGCTGCGGACAAGGAAGCTCGATCGGGTTTTATGCGCGTTGCAAATGTTATGCTTGCATTAAGAAACATACTCAAATATGCGCGCGAGATGGGCACGCTTGTGGGGACAGCGGGAAAAAAATGTTTTCGACTATCACGAACATGATCACGAACATTCCGTGTGATGTGCACATTCATGCACGCATGGGTATTTTGACAGAAAGATTTAAATAGTTAATAGATGTAAATGTTTAATCGATACTGCTTTGAATTGTATCATAATCTAGTAAGGTCGTGGAGCGTCAAAGCGATCCAGCCTTCCTCCATGTTCTCCATGCGAAACCACTCTTGCATATGATCTTATATATAGCAGCTGCCTTAATGGCATTATATCTGCAAAAAACGTCATTTACATCTATTTCTTCTTCCCCTCGCATCTAACCTACGCCTTTACAACGCTGTCACGATGATTGAACCATGTTCTGGTCGATCTGCATATTTCGATAATTCTCTCTTACTTGACATTAATCTACGCTGTTAGCAAAAAGCACAGCACGGATAGTACTGTAATAAATTTAACACAAAGAGGCCATCTAAGCAGTCATGCAAATGTCAAGCGAGCTTCTGAATATTAAATGCTGTCGTCTGCATTTCACTGTCTGCCGGTGTTAATTTCAAAAGGTATGCACATTCACGTAAAATACATTGCAAACAATGATAATACATGTAGTCGATGTCTAAATTATGTCTATTACGTACTGAAGCTAGTTTTTGAAGCATCTCCCGTACATTTTTTCGGCACCATTTTCATATGTTAATTATATAAAGACTATTATATACGCTCACAAAACGAACTTTTACGAAAGTATATTATAGGAACATGTGCGTTTGTGAAAGCGTGTAATGAGACGCATGTAAGATGCATTGCACCAATATGCACGGAATAAAACACAAATAATCTACTCATGGTTAAACCCAACCTGTATAATGTATATTTGTTCCGCAGAATTTTTCAGCAGCGGACATTGCAAATTACGAGCTTGCAAGCACGGTTCACTTCCCGTAAGTCGATTCGCAGCTAACGCACGCGATGGCAGTGCTTTACCTGAATTCGGCAAAGCTCCCGGAAAGTTTTTTTGCGCTAAACTGTACTACTCGGCTGTCTCACAAGGTAGATATGATATCGTCTTTTGTGAGCTCGTGAATTAAATTTCGCGTCAACTCGCGGGGAAAGTGATTCTTTTATCTGTGAGTCAGGCTCACATCTTGTTTAAGCTCGAGTCACGACATCGTCTGTCCGTTCGTCTAACCTGCCGTCATGGCGACGGCAGCACAGCAGCTATACGGTCGGTTAGAGACACGCGAGCTGCGGCTGCTGCTGCGGTGGTGAGGAGAAGATGTGGGCCAGTAGCCGTCGCAATCACTGCCCGCACTATGGCTTCATCGATCACGCTCCACTCAACCTGCAGCTTGCTTTCACGCCATCAATAATTCAAGCTGGCTAAATTGTCACTAAATGCAGTATTGTGCGCTTCTATTTGACGGAATATGCTGCACACTTTAACGGTCGTTACACGACGTTAAGTAAAGTACAAGCGTCAATTAACGTTGAAGAATACGAGCGGCGGCGGACGTCCCGGCTCGACGACGCGAATGTTTCAGTTTGCGACGAAACGAGAGCGGCTACGCTGCATCGCAGTGTGGCGCTGATGTCACTCATTGTGTGCTTACATCTGCCGACCGCGCTGGACACGCACAGGAGTCCGCCATAGACGGGCATAGACGACAAACACACATACACGCACGCACGCACGCACACGCACACACACGCACACACACACACACCCACCAGTACGAACACGCGCACACACACCACACACACACACACGCACACACGCACGCACGCACACACACGCACATACACGCACACACCAGTACGAACACGCGCACACACACCACACACACACACACAGAGAGAGAGAGAGATAGAGAGAGAGAGAGAGAGAGAGAGGGAGAGAGAAAGTTTCTATCATGAAATGATATACACAAACTCCATGTAATGATTCTGCTCTAAGGACTATAACCTTGTTTCAAAAGAATATTATATATATAATGCGAGGATATAGATATCATACTTAATGAAGTATAATGTAACCTAACCTGGCAAATCTGTGTGTAAACATTGCTTTACTAGAGTATAGAAGGTATGTATCAATCATATACACATCAAGCACAGAGGCATTGGAAACAGCGTTCTACCTCGGGAACAGGCTCAGGAACAATGCGCCATACGACTACGCCTACGACTACGCCTACGACTATCGAATACAGCGAGGTAACGCTGTTGCGTATACCTTTTATTAATGCAGATTTCAATCATAATAACACAAATTTAGGCTGGATGTTGCGTCAAACCTTATATGACACGGCCAAGGCACAGTGGGTGTCCATGTTATTCCCACTCTAGAAGGCACACCAGAAGCCATGAAAGGTGATTTGTTATGCTTTTCACTGTCCACACGGGACTACTTTTGCCGTTTACGTCTTTTATTGCCCCACGCAGAACTAGAATGTAGTAATTAATTACACACACAAAACCGCAGATTACGACAAAACAAACCTGTTTACATCGTAAAGTACACTACAGCATGGACGAGACACGCAAGCACACGTGAAATAACGACTTGTAACTAAAAGACAACCTGTTAATTTTGGTAAGCCGCGTTATTACGTAATATATATTTATATTTTTCAAACGATTCTACGTACAACAGCTACGCATGGCAGCTAAATATCAAAGTGACACATATCGCAGCGAGGCATCCACATGATTTTTATTTCAGCCGTAATGGTTTACGATGGTTGAAATCGAAACGATACAAAGCAGCGGAAACAGGCGAATAAAAGATAGCGGTGCTTCCCTCTATTATTGTCGCGAATCTGAAAGCATGGGCTGCGACAATGGAACCACCAGCTCCACATAATGGACGATATCCCCCTCTTCTCGCCATCGACACCCACTGGTTCTCAATGCAGCCGCGTTGTGTGACGAGCGTGAGTCTCGCCTGGTTACAAAAAACATCAACCAATGATACGCGGTTGTGTCGGTTTGCTGTGAAATGCCCAACGTTTCATCGGCTGCTGAGCTTTCGAAATTGTTTCCACGCGGGGGTTTTCTATGTTTGTAGACGCATCAGCACCTGCCGCCGGCATTGTTGGTTTCGTGGTTGTTGTCTGTGGCATTTAACGCAGTTCACTGGTAGTCGGGGTAGGTTGGTGTAACTTTGTGGATGATTATTGCGCCGATGTTCAATTCAGTATTAAGAATTTCTGGTTGTGTTTTTTTTTATTGCTGACGCGATGATATTCGAAGTCATGTTACTGCGGTTTTCTGTCATCGATTGCTTCATAGTAATGTGCGAACTCGAAGGGCAAATTCACAATGAGGATATTCATGTATAGACTGATAGACAAAGTGATAGATAGACAGATAAGCTGACGGGCGGACGAATGGATGCTTGGATGGATGTATGTATGCTTAGATGAGCGGATAGATGGATAGATAAATGGATGGATGGATGGATGGATGGATGGATGGATGGATGGATGGATGGATGGATGGATGGATGGATGGATGGATGGATGGATGGATGGATGGATGGATGGATGGATGGATGGATGGATGGATGGATGGATGGACGAATGAATGGATGGATGGATGGACGAATAAATGGATGGATTGATAGATGGATAGATGGATGGATGGATGGTTGAAAAGATAGAAAGATAGATAGATAGATGGAAATTAAGAAAGAAAGAAAGAAAGAAAGAAAGAAAGATAGATAGATAGATAGATAGACAGATAGATAGATAGATAGATAGATAGATAGATAAATAGATAGATAGATAGATAGATAGATAGATAGATAAGAATGACTCACTAGGTGAGGCGAGAGGAAGAGAGAGGGAGAGCGAGAGGAAGCAAGAGAGAGCCTGAGAGAAAAAAAGCAGCGTATGTGATAAAATAATATAGCTCATTGCCTAAGAGCTGAATGGGAGCATTGGGAGGAGAGTGAAATATAAGGCACGTGTGTTCTGTGTGTATGAGTGAGAAAGTGAAGGCGGATCAGAACTTGATAGCATAGACAAAAGTAAAGGGAAGAAGAAACGAGCAGACACGCAGACACGTATATACCACACACAACGAGAGACAATTATATATATACCCGGATCGTCATTACAGTTCAGCTTGATATTCAGCAAGAAAGTAATTCCATGAAATTGCAGGGAACGATAATATTTACCATCGTACACCCACACGTCCTCTTAACCCACGTCTCGCACCCTACCCCCCGCACCAGAATAACTCACGTCTCACATCCTACCCGCCGCGCCACACCCTACCACATCCATACCTTTGCACTCTATCGTCACCATATCACAGCCTCACCCTTACAACCTATTACGCACCATCAGTGCTCAACGTGCAGATACCCCGTCGCATCCCATCACAGCTAATCTCACCCCGACCCATCGAAAACATGGACACACACGCGCTCGCGCACGCGCCGCATATTAAAACATTACCGAAATAAAATCTTACGCAATTCGAAAGAGATTAATGATCGAGTGCGAATATTTCAGCGACGGAGGGTGTCGTGGTATAGGTGCGACGCCGACGCTCGCGGTAGGTGCGACGCGTTATACGCGTGCGAACCTAGCGACAGATAAAATGGCGGGCGTCTCTTGGCGCGGGAAACGAAACCGAGATTAGCCCGCAGCGCTGCGTGTAGCAGCAGCGTCGTGTTCACGCCTGTATATATCGCCTTGTGCACGGACGAGCATCCTGTTACACACACGCGCGCGCGCGCACACACACACACACACACACTAGCGCGCACATACACACACACACACACACACACACACACACACTACGCGCGCGCGCACACACAC
>NW_014577341.1:228702-233830 GCF_000485595.1 Priapulus caudatus
GTGCGTGCGTGTGTGTGTGTGTGTGTGTGTGTGTGTGTGTGTGTGTGTGTGTGTGTGTGTGTGTGTGTGTGTGCGCCGCGCGCGTGTGTGTGATAAATACACGAATGGTTTCTATCTCAACATTGCTACAGCTGCAGAAGTGTTTTGTGTCACGATGGCAATATAAGTTTCTATGCTCACGCTGAGATACTATACTAAGCTTTTAACTAAACGTATATTTTATTTCGTAATTACTAGTAGCCTGACGTGACTAAAGTACATTTGAATTTTGGATGAACTGCAGGAAACGTGGCCTGATATGTTGGTCACAACGCTTCGACGTGCTTCGCTGCAACTCTGACGTGAGCATAAGGTTTCAACGACGGCTTGATTACGAAGCAGACGTGTCTTCACCGGCATGAAACTTTGATACTACGAACGATGCGATTACTTGCCACATACATCCGCAAAACTGCAGATGGTAAACTAAAACTAAAACTTAACATCAAGCTGAGTTGCGTGCAGCATACCGCGCACAGAGACACAAGTCCTAAAAAAGATTGCGCGCTCATGATATTTTCACTAAAAAGTGTTAAACTAGTATATATTTGTTATTTACTACCCCTACACCCCGCCGTGCACAGTGACAATATCCGCCGTATGCAGTATAATGAATCGGGGAATGCTAAAATACGGTTATCCGTAATTTAACAACGTTTCTAAAAAAGTGATGGAATAGAACGATATTATTTTACCGATATATGCACTAGCAAAAATACACCAAACTACCTGCATATCTCCACGGCATCGTTTTGCGCGGGAGGCGACGAGTGACGTCAGCCCTAGGAAGCACCCGATTGCTATAATCAAATGTTAAAATTTCTATGAAATTGTCAGCGTACTCTAGAGTTAGCGACTCAGAGCCTAACGGCGGACAACTGTCGACCTTTACGCGCCGCTGAAAAGAACTAGATCAGCCACGGCAGCAGGCAGGCCTTGCCTCTCGCCGTCTCCCCGGAAGTGGGAGGTGCTCTCTGCGCTGCCATCTCGGCTGCTGGCGCGTGCGGCCGCGTCTGATTGGCGGAATCGACCCTCGCGCGCGGCAACTGTGCAAACATCAGCCCTTTTCACTTTACATCCAATTTGAAACGCGCCCGTTTTGCGCGAATATGATCCGCAATTAACGGGCGCGCCCGGTATAGGTGACGTGCCTTTTTAAGCTGCGCGGCATTGGTCAGACGCTGTCAAGCACCGCGCAGCCGAAGAGTCGTGCGTGCGTCTGCTCTTCCTTCCTCTCCGTACATCCTCCTCCGCCGCCGCCGCCGCCGCCGCTGCTGCCGACGCTGACGCTACAACGGCAGACGACTTCGGAGATGAGAGTCTGATTTTATATCTCACGTGAGGGAAACTTTGTCGTCTTTAGACGTCCTCTCTACGCAACTGTGCAAATACTCACGTGCTCGTCGAACGGTTTTCTTGCGTCGCACAGCGTCGAGAGAATAGTCGAGAAGAAAATATAGTTGCTGCGACTACTAGTGGATTGATAATTTAACGCCACCGCGACGACGACTACTGTAGCTGGCTTGAAGAGAAAAGAAGCGTGCGCTACAGTCTAGAGTAAGGGAGCAAGAACTCAGCGCCTACTTTTTTCATATTTTTTGAAGGGGACGAACGTGTGTCGGCGTCCGATTCGCGAGATTTCATCGTTCTACGGCCATTTTCGTCATCTTATCAGCGCGATGGGTAAGTCTCCACTCGCATCTACTCGTGAATTTAAGAATACTCTCCACCTTTTGCACAGGTATTGCTCTAGTGAAGATTAAACGTTTATTGGCGAATGAATCGAATCAATCTCTTGTTTTATTTATAGAGGAGATATATCTCGATGCTCAAGCCAAAAAATTTCATGAAATTTCCAGCACCTAATTATGTTACCCCACAAATTTTGAATTTTTATGTCAAAATGGTCTTTTGGATATTTATCAACTACCAGAAATAGTGAGGATACAAAATTTTGGCCACATGTTAAGCACAATATGGACCAAAATATTGCGTCTGGATTTTTCTTGAATTTTCATATTTACCGAGAAAACTGGAAAAAAACTGCTTAAAAATCAAGTTGTGTGTTAGAATTGAAAATTTTAGCGACTAAAAAGGCATAACTAATAAAATACGGCACTTAATAACAATCACTGACGCACTTTCACAATCACCTTGAGAAATTCTGAGAAATTACGAGGTTACCATCGCAGAACGCGCGAAATCCGCTCATCCTGACGTCACAAAGCTAATATATCAACAAACGCGCGCCTTGTACCGCACTACAGTAAGGTGTGTTGCGAGGTGTTAGAACTATTTTGGACGTGGGATACTTGTTGGATCACTAGCAGATGTACATGAATGTACATGAATACATGTAATGACAGCTGTAGCAGGGTTGACGATGAATGATACTGGCTTAATTTTTTAGTGAATATCGTGGTTGTATCATGTCTCTGACGTCATTATGACGTCAGCCGCTGCTTACTACACATGTACGCTGGCAATCAAATCGCTCTGACAGTTCACAGGTACTGTTATATAAAGAAATGAGCATGTACGAAGGTGGCACATAGTGTTAGCCATCGAATAAAATTGAAAATGAAAAATCGGTGAAATTTTGCCTAAAACCTTGAGAGTATCCTTAAACCGAATTAGTGCTTCGCTGATTTGAGTCGACGCTCACAACTTATACTCATGGCGAATGCGCGAGAAATAACGCAAGTAACGCCTATGAGTGTTACCGAGGATGTGTATATCTAGGAATTAGTTAATCACTCCGGTGCGCTTGTGATTCCGGTAAGCGTTAGTAGGCGGACATCGGCAATTTACATTAGTTTGTTTAAATACACCAGGATTTGCAAGACAGATCGGCAGCTATTATTTTATTTGCATGTAATTAATATCACCCGACACGACAAATGTGATCGTAACAATTTCACCAGGTATTGGAAATAATGCTAATATATGACAATCAACGTCCGTCCACTATATCAGTTAATATTGACCGTAATAGGCAAACATAAAATGCCGCGTGGCACATTAGTGATAACAATTTTCTACCGACTTCTACGTGTGTTTGAAGCGGGATATAATATAAAACTCACCGGTTTACAAATACCGGTATGAATCTATGAAATACTCGAGCGCAATTAACCTAACAATGAAAACAGCTGATATTCGCGATGTTTCTAGTCGGGGGTCGTTTCGGCGTCACGTAGGTACCGCAAAACAGGTTTTAGGATAGATATAAATCCAGAAATACCAGCGTGCCTCGGATAATTGCAGAGACAGAATTTTGCCATAGAAGTACTAAGAACAACGCTGGATACTGCGTGTAATACACACACACGCGTGCATGCACATACACATTTATATAAAAAATAAAAAATAAAAAATAAATAAAAAATTAGTATGTGTGTATGTGCCCGAGCGCGTGCGTGCGCGCGGGTGTGTGTCGTGCGTACGTATAGCGTTTAATAATTTGATTCTTAGATATAAACTACTGGCATATTGCAATTAAAAATATTATTTCAGGCATAAAAACGGTCGAGCGTATACTATAAGTGCGACCTCATCAAATCAGGATGTATCTAATAACTGTAATAAGCTCTATCTCAACGTCTTTAAATATAAGAATAACAGTCGTACAAGTGAATCATTTTAACCAACATATCTCAAATACAAACCCATCTGGCAGCGTGTTTATATGAGCGTATTTTAACGTGAGAAATTTATCTGTTGAAAATAAATCCAGTGATTAATTATCTCGCGCTAAACAATTATTTCGAATCGATATTGCAAACAGATGCTATATCCTATTTTCCACGCGTGTAAAATCATTGATCACACATAAGGCGTAGCTTACACACGCACGCACATTCTCCTGCGAAAGCTTTCACTATATATACGCGACCATTTTTAAGCTGCGGGTTGCAGCAAGGCGTCTTCCGGGACGCTATGTGTCACTGTGCTTCCGAACGTGGAATTTCGTTTTCCTATATTTTATCATTTTATGTATGTATACGAGTTGATCTGTTGCACACACACGCATGCACATGCAAACGCACGCGCGCGCACCCAACCACACACACGCACGCACATGCAAACGAACACGCGCGCGCACCCAACCACACACTCGCACGAACACACACACGCCCGAGATCACGCACGAAAGCACGCACGCACGCACGCACGCACGCACGCACACAAACATACAAGCACAAACGCACCAGCGCACACACATGCTCACACGCTCACGGACGTGCATACGCACACGTACACGCACGCGTACACGCACGCGTACACGCACGCGTACACGCACACGTATACACGCACGCACACAAGCACACGCTGTGACGCTCACAAACGTGCGCGTGCACGCGCACTCAATTAATAACGCGCACTCAACAGCTTTCAAACATTATGACGTATATATCTTGCAAGCAAAGTGTATATCACGCTGACCTTTGACAGCCGCAAACTGTCACAACAAGACAACCCGGGTACACAATAATACTCACATAGTAAATGATCAGGTTCACACGCACACACACGCGCGCGCACGCGCACGCACACACACACACACACGCGCGCGCGCGCACACACACACACACACGCGCCTCGCACGCACACACACACGCGCACAAACACGCACACACACGCACACGCGCACGCACACGCGCACGCACACCAGCGCCAGCACAACACACACACGCGCGCACACACACGCACACGCACCGCACACACACCACAAACCACACATACAGGCACTACACAAGCACACACACACCACACACACACACGCCACACCACAGCACCGCACATACACACAACACGCACATTCACGCACGACGCGTACCACACGCATCACGCGCAAGCGCACGGACGCACACGCACCACCGCATCACGAGTGGGCACACGCCACGCACCACGCACAGAGCGCCGCGTCTGGCGTGCCGGGCGCAGATCACACGCAACGGGCACACACGCACACCGCACACGCAACGCACGCACGCACGCACGGCACGCCACGCACTCACGCATACGAACAAGCAGTCAGGGGGCAACACGGACACACACAGCACACACACACACACACACACATAAA
>NW_014577341.1:233855-238855 GCF_000485595.1 Priapulus caudatus
CCACGCACACGCGCATTCGTCACCGCGGCACTGCAGTCACGCGCACGCACTGATTGTTTGTTCGTCGGCACACACACCGCGCACACACCACGCGACACGCGCTAACCACGCGAGCACACACACACAGCGACGCACACACGCCACACACAACAGGACACAGCCACCACACACAGGACCGCCACACACACAGCACGCACTATACACCAACATACACACACACGCACACGCGTAACGCACACAGCACACGGCGCCACGCGAACACGGCACACGCACAACCACACAGCACGACAGCACTCAACGCACACGCACCGACGCCATGCAACCACGTCCGGCACACGCACACGCACACGCATGGCGCACGCACGCAGCACGACACGCGAACAGCACTCACGCATACACACACACAGCACCACCCCGACACACGGCGGACAACACGCCTCCCGACACCCCCACTATACCACCGCAAACACAACCGATGGACGCGAGCACAGGACACACACAATCACACCGACACACAACACGAGACACCACACATCACTATGACAGCGGGACGTCCACACACACACAACACACAATATATATATATATATATATATATTACTATATATATATACATACTTATATTGTATATGTGTATAGAATGGAATATATTTGGTCTGGACAGGGAGAACAACCGTGCCGGTTCCTGTGCCGTGTCGAGTGTGCGGAGATAAGAGCTACGGCAAGCACTACGGAGTTTACTGCTGCGATGGCTGCAGCTGCTTCTTCAAACGCAGCATCCGAAGGAAGATGGTCTATACCTGCATAGGTACGCAATGCATTCCGCAACGCCCAGGTTTGTTTCGTATCGAAACATCTTTGCCGACCGTCGTTTGCCACATCTTCATCTAGCGATGGTTTCCCATCCTTAGACTCACTGATCCTGAATTGCACGACAGCGTTCTTTCTAACCTCCTGCGAAGGAGTGACGGAAAACAAGCGGACATCTAAAGCGATTAAACAGTCTATAGTTCTTATTACTCGCCAGTGCTGCTGTCGCCAACCGGGTAAACGACGTTCCACGATTTCTGTGTAAAATGACAAATATTTGCCAATATAATCGGAATGTTTAATTAAGTGAGCAGCTCGCATACACCTGGGCAAATGCATCCACCCACTTCATGGGCAACAACTAATTTCAGTGTTTTGTTGAGATGATTGAATATATATTATATTGCATGATCATTGATCACTCGGTTATAGAAATGAACGTCTGCTAATTATTACCAAAAAATAACGATCGGTGTGAATGTGAGGGCCAGTACACAACCTCGCTCAGCAACGAAGAAATAAAAATTAGAATAAAAAATAGAAATTATACCGTCCCCAGAGGGAAACTATCTAAGCTATAAAGCTTTACAGCTCACTAACATAAGGTCACACGTGCATCCACAATGCAATTACAAAGTTACTGCAAATATATAAAAGCCATGATTTGGCCTGTCGCTTCAGTTATGATATATATAACTATATATAATATATATATATATAATCTAGGAGTATGATCATATACGCACGCACGCATCCACTTACACGGTGTTTATTGTTACAATTCCAACTAATTAGAAGTATTATAACGTATAAAACATTACAGTTTATGTAGCTATATACTCTCTTAAAAGCGTTCAAGTAACAGCATACATACATAGACGTTTAATAGTTGGCATCGTTGTGTTTGCTTAGCAGGAAAGGGCAACTGTACGGTGGATAAAGCTAGACGCAACTGGTGCCCGTACTGCCGTCTGCAGAAGTGTTTCGCTTGTAACATGAACAAAGATGGTAAGCCCCGCTTACGTATGCAAACGCTCTATTCTTGCACCCAGCACCTCTATATATCGTCAGGAGTGTATAATATAGACTCCTGTATAGTATATCTATATTATACACTCCTAATATTATCAATAAGGTGACAGAAACCTTATGACTTAGTTACTATTTCATTTCGTGCATTTCCTAGTAAGAAATGTTCCATGCAGACAGGTGCAATAATGGGCTCCTAATAACTAATTTCACGGGCTTACAAGCCGATATATCCATATAGCGAAGACGGATCAGCAAACTGTAAGATGAACTAGAGCACTCTAACCATTCAACAGAAGATGTGATGTGGCTGTAATGTGATCACCAAAAGTTAACCGTATTTGTTGTTCTATGTAACCGCCTATCAAAGAATGGACGGACAGTGACACAATGATTTAGACTAGTCTTATTCTAGTAGGAAGAAGAGTACTTCGTTTTAGTCTACATTTGCTGTATGTACTAGTCATAGTTATACAATCATTGATTTGTTGGCGTCGGACACCTATGTATAAACTTTTAAGTATATTTAGCTTTAGATTATTAGCAGAAATTTTAGAACAATATATGTTGTATGTAGCTAGCAGATGCTACCTTAAAATGCCCCCTGTCACACTTTACACATTCTTATAACCTAGTATATTGTATATTAAATCGGAATATATGTGTGTCGATAATAGAAGATATATGAATACCAGACATCTTGTTATAAATTACTGAAGACAATCTAAACAGGTGACTGAAATTATAACGTATTTGTGTAAAAGGGATCTATGCACAAGTACAAAATATATAAATTATTGATTTATGTTGTTAGCTGTCTGTGTGGTTGGTGTAGCGGCTAGGACGAAATAACTCGGCTCTGGCCATACTATGCTATTCTTTCCGTGTACCTTTCGATTTCTAATTTGTCCGCGTTTGTTGATATTACTTGCACATTTATTTTATGATTACGGTACGTTTAATTGTTAAATTCTTACTTGAAATTACGCGACTAAAATCTTTCGCCATTTGTTTTATATGCTCTCTACCTTTTTTCTTTTTTCTCCGTTTTGTTTTGCTTACTGCACAGATGTGTTGCCACCTATTGCGTTTTGTCTATTGCGTGCAGATGTACATCCATGGAAATAGGCCAGATCTCCTATTTGTGCGCCAAATAACTATCATACAAGTATTTCTACCAATAGCTGCCACGACTCTAGTTTTCACGACGGCCTTCACATTCGTGTGGTGTCATTGCAGCCCAAATTCTCTCTTTAATACACGTTGAAAAGCCAGGAAGTCAAAATGACATTTTTACGCAAAAAAGAAGGATATATATAGGACAAATGCACAAAACGTGTCGTGCATTCAGACATTTTCCGTTTAAAATGGCTAGCTGGGTTGGGACAAAGTATATAATTAGACGGTAATTTTACAACTGAGTGGATAATGCGGTGTCGACGATGTTTGTACGATGAAATAATATAATCCCGATGCATTCGTGCACGTATGTATGTATATATCTGTTGAGCAAGCATAGAAAGCATTGCAGCAGCAGAAGCATGCAAGCAGAAGCAATTCAGAGCTGGCGTATTACTAAGCGGCTCGTACGTATGTTGGTCGGACGAAACAGTCCTAACCTACATAATTATATCCTCTCTGAACGTGCCGCGAACACGCAGCATTCGCGTGAATTATTTATTAACTACGTACAATGAGATCAGTAATAATCACGCCCTCTTGTGTAACGCACCCTAACTCGGAAGGATCCAGAGTGCTCGCGTGATCGCATAGCCACTAAGAAAATATTGCTGCCCAAATAAATACATAGTTAATTTTCTTTGGCAAAAATGTACATGACGTCATCGCGAACTGCGAATAGCAAATGATTTATTCATGCAAAATCTTTTTTTGCATAAATATCTCAGAAGGCTAGCACAAGCATCTCTGGGGGCGTGACAACATGTAACACATCGAGTCACACCAATCAGAGCTCTCTGCAAAATCTCTGGAAATAGATCTCGGGTAGATCCCAGGAATAGATCCCAGAAGATGAGCACAGCTGTTTTTCGCAAATGCACTGACGTAAGAGAATCGCAGATATAAATTATTTCCGTGTCAGCGACCTGCCAGCCCCAGTGCTATCATGAAGCTGCTCATATACATTCGCGGCGCCATGTTTTCAGGCAAAAGCAATAAAAAGCCTAACGTCCGTTAAGCTTCCCGCCTCGCGACTGCACCTTCACTTTCTTTGTATATATCCGATTCATATATATATATATATATATATATACAAGCAAGCTCAGCAAAAGTGGTCTTCATCAAAAGTCACAGAAACGTACTTGGGCGGATGCGAGCAATTGTACTAAAAAGGCAAGCGGGCAATTTTCGATTGAGAAACAAGCGCGCGTCCATCTCGCCACTGCCCTCGCATTAGCACAAGAGCCCCATACAACCGGCTCACAATGGGGGTCATTCGGTCCATCCATTCGAAACAATTCTAACTTCTGCCACTTTCGACATTACGGGGCAATTTGACCGCATTTGCCCGCCAACGAAATTGGCAGGAAAATTGCGAAAGAGTGATTTTTACATGACGCACACGCGCGCGCGGCAGGTGCTGCCCGCACATCCGGAGCTAGAGACGCGAACGCTGCTAGCGCCGCCGCTCGGCGAGTAGATCAAAAGCAGAACACGAGAGACGGTGACCGACAGAGCTTGTCAGCGGCATTATACGCTGGAGGGGGCGACGACGAGCGGCGGGCGATACGGATCTAGCGTGTGCGCGAGTGCAGCCTGCCGGCAGGTCACGACTTCTGACGGCTCCTCGTCGGTTGCGGTTTTGTGTTGCGTCAATTAGGTTAAATTTGCCGCGTGCGCGTTTCTTTCGGCACTGACGGTTAAAGACATGCAGTAGCGGCGGCAGCAGCGGCAGCAGCAGCACAGCTGTACGTACTCTCTGTTGACGCGTCCTTTACCGTAGAGACGAGCTCGGGGATCAATGGAGCATTGTTGCAGTGGCAATCAATCGCAATTGCCGACTGTCGGGACTCGAGCGTACATAGCGGAGACGTGTAAAGAGAGAAAGAGAGAGGCGAAGTGCATGTAAAAAAAGTATGCAAGAGAGAGAGAGAGATAGGAGAGAGAGACAGAGCGAGAGAGAGAGAGAGAGAGAGAGAGAG
>NW_014577341.1:242873-246870 GCF_000485595.1 Priapulus caudatus
CAGAGAGAGGAGACACAGAGAGAGAGATGAGAGAGTAGAGAGACGCAGAGAGACGGAGAGAGGAGATACTGCCGATGAGATGAGAGAGAGAGAGAGAGAGCGAGAGCGAGAGCGAGGAAGATACTTTGGTAGCACCGCTCAGCCATAATTTTCATTGAAAATAAATTCATGGTTCGCTCTTAATAGATACATACATACATACATACATTACATTACATACATACATACATACATACTACAATAACATTACTATAACATACATTACATACATACATACATACATATCATACATATCATACCGCATACATACATACAGTAATCATACATACATACTAATACATAATCTACATACAGTACATACATATACATACATACATACAGACATACATACAATCAACATACCAACATATAACATACATACATACATACATACATACATACATACATACATGACATACATCATACATCATACATACATACATACATACATACATACATACATACATACATACAGTACATACAGTACATACATACATACATACATACATACAATACATACATACACTAATACATACATAGCATACCATACATACATACATACATACGATACATAACAGGTACATATACATACATCATCCATACTACAGCTACATTACAGATACACACTTACACTCTACGAGTTACATACAACAACACATACATACTACTATACATACACTACAATACATCTACACTACATCACATACATAACGATACATACCATACATACATACCATCACATACATACAGTACCACCTACATACATAATACCCAACTACCATACATAGCATAATACATACATACTACATAGCCATACATCTACATACATACATACCACATAACACTACCATGAACCATACATACACATACATAATACATACACTACAACATACCATACATACATACATACATACATACATAATACATACATACATACATTACATACATTACATACATTACATACATAATACATACATACATACATACATACATACATACATACAATAACATACAGTACATACTTACATACATACATACGATACATACATACATACATACATACATCATACATACATACATACATACATACATACATACATACATGACATACTACCAATACATATCTACCCATACATACATACAGTACATACCATACATAACAACATACATACATACATACATAAACATACAACATCATACATACTATTACATACCATACATACATACATCATATATAGGCCTAATATATATATATATATATATACAGTGACAAATATAGTGCAGACGAAATAGAAAGATGTGTTTCATGAGCTCTGTGAGTGGCAGACGCATTTAGGTGTATGGCGAAGAGGTAGAGCCTTTAGCTTCGACTTTTGTCGCTGCACCTTTACGGTTATTCCGCCCCCCCCCCCGAATAGATTCCGGAGTGTACTGACAAAATTCTCATACGCTTTTCAGGTATCTTCGCTTAAAATTCGCAGCGTTTCCTGATTTACGTAGATGGCCTATTCCAACGGTTAACCAAAGTTTATAGCATAGGGATGGCACGATACACGCGGCCGCTAAATATACATCGTATTCGATAAATCAATAATAGAATCTTTCACTAACCTACTGAGCCTATGTGACTAGAGGTTGAATGCGTCATTGGAAACATGAATGAGTAAGGAAGCGTCGTCGTTGGCATGGGCGGCTGCGACGGAGGCTGTTTAGAGGATTTCTTCTTTGGTTCAGCTCCTCCCTCGCCTTCTTTCTTTCTTTCTTCCTTGTTCTTCTTGGGCAGAGAGAGAGAAAGAGAGAAAGAGAGAGGCGAAGTGCATGTAAAAAAAAGTATGCAAGAGAGAGAGAGAGATAGGAGAGAAAGACAGAGCGAGAGAGAGAGAGAGAGAGAGAGAGAGAGACAGAGAGAAAGAGAGAGTTCGCTGTCTGTTTCCCGTTGACATTTTTATGTATATAATTTAGTAAAACTCGTGATGCTTTGTGTTCGTAGGATCTCACCCGTTTCCACCGAGTTACGCTGCGTTCCGTGCTAGCGCCTTTTCCCCGGTAGGCGGAGCTGCGAAGCAAAATCACGAGCAATTATCCGTGAATTTACTTGGCACCGACGACAAGTCGTCGGCATTTAGAAAAGTAGTACCGAACGACCAACTACCGCCGAGGCTGTCGCTACCTCCGCATCTGTCCCTCCGCGATTGCAACACAGGTGATATTGCTGTGTACAAAATATTATTTCGCAGAGAAGGTAAATGTTTACCTTTGTAATAATTGAAGCTTGCACGAATAATTGAAGCTTGCGCGAATAATTGAATTTTACTACAGCTATGCATTATACTATTATTTTGGAGGCCAGTGGACGTAACAGAAAATGCTAGGATAAACTTAGAAAAACCGCGGGGAATCGTGGATACATGAGCTACCATGCAGACGATAAAATCAAATTTGAAGCAACCCAATAACGTTTATTGGTTCATGTTAACGTTTGTAACGTTTTTTAATGATAGCCCAAAAAACGTTTATTCTACGTTAAATCGCTAAGACAGCACACTGTCATATTACCATACATATTATATACTTCTATGCATCCTCAGATTCCATCACGACAAAGCAGGGAGAGATTTTTCAGGAGTTGGCCGCACAGATTCTGTTCGCTACGGTTCGGAAAGCTCGAGGAAACGAGTTCTTTCAGCTAATACCCGAACAAGATCAGTCCGCGCTCATAGAGGTATTATAATAATGTCCCCGAGTATGCCCCACTTTCAATAATTATAAAACCATCTGCGTATAATTTTAGGAATAAACTATAAATACGGGAATTTAGTACGTTTCTATTTCCGTGTTCGCGCAATCTATACGATTGAACAGGTAACGTCGTGCTATATAGGCTAATATTAAAACACTTTTGTTGTCATCATCATCATCATCATTGTTATAATAATAATAATAGCAATAATAATAATAATAAGATTTTTTAATAGTTATTATTGCGGCTGGCGTACGATTTATTTTTAATAATTATTCGTGTTGTTGATAATTTCAGGAAGTATGGAGTGAGTTGTTTCTGCTAGAAGCCGCTTACTGGCCTGTGGACATATGCGCAATGATAAAGTACCTCAACGTTGATGTGCAGCACATATTTCGGGTATACATGATTAAGATATGACCATTAGTAGTATAATATGTAGGATTCATACTTGCCATTTCTGCCTAACACGGCTTCTTAAAGCCTTGAATGTGAAGGAGAAGGCATCACGCGGACTATACATGACGCACACGCACGCACGCACGCACCCACACACGTGCACACACACAAACACACACGCGCGCGCGCACGCACGCACACAAACACACACGCACACACACAAACACACACGCGCGCATATAATATATATATATATATATATATATCTATATATATATATATATATATATATAAAAGGCCTAATTCGTGATGCTGGTGGTAAGATATTAGATCTGGCGTTCACCGTGTAAAATACCGCCTACTTCTAACTTACAGGGGAACGGCAGCGTCATATTACATCAAATCCATCACGTCATCGCCATCTGTCAGGCGGCCGCTGCGGATGCCTCCGAACTCACTCTGTTGGAAGCGATTGTTCTGTGTAAAACAGGTAAAGCCTAGCGCAGACTTGCGACTTTTTCATGCAACTCGGCTGCGATTCTAGAATCGCAGTCGAAATTGCTGTGAAATCGCTATGTCTGCGGGAACGAGCAACTGCAACTCGTAGCGATTCTGGTCGCTTGCAACGAGTTGCAAGAAACCAAACTGGTTTGATTTTCAGCAACTCGTCGCTCCCAATCGCTCCGAAATCGCTTCGAAATCGCACGTGTGCGCACACACGATGAAGTGTGCGACCGATTGCATGCGGTTGCAGGTTGCAGCGACGAGCAACCAAAAGTCGCAAGTCTGCGCTAGGCTTAATTTATTTAATTGAATAAA
>NW_014577341.1:246895-255215 GCF_000485595.1 Priapulus caudatus
GACGCGCAGTACTGGGGCTAGGGTTACGTGTGGGCCTCTCCTGGCAGTAGTTGGCACGCCGTTGAGTCGTTCAGGGGGCGATTACGATCTGCGTTTTCGAAAAAACAGAAAAAAATGTTTTTTCACGAATCATCATTAAAAAAATACACACGCGCAGCGCGTAACGGCGACGACAACACACAACACACACACACACCAACAACATACACACAACACACACACACACAACGTCATCACACACACACACGGCCACACACACACACACACAACACACACAAACATATATATTATATATATATATTATTTTGCATGCGTCCGCTTTGGTAATCTAACTTATTCCGCTTTATAGTCTCATATAGAGAGCACGCATGTTGAATTAACGCAATCCATGCATAATAATGTTCAACATGAAAGAAGCCATTGTTGTGTATAACACTCCATCGCGAACGAAGAAAACGTAATCTTAAATTAATAAATATAATAAAATTTTAGTGTGTGTGTGTGTGTGTGTGTGTGTGTGTGTGTGTGTGTGTGTGTGTGTGCGTGCGTGCGTGCGCGCGTGTGTGTATTTGTTTAATGATGATTTCGGGAAAAAAAACATTTTTTCTGTTTTCGAAACGCAGATTGTAATCGCCCCCTGACGGACTCCAAACGGGTGCAACTACTGCAGGAGAGGGCACAGTTAACCCTAGCCCAGTACTGCGCGTCCGCCTACGTACATCAGCCAGCTAAGTTTGGTAAATTACTGTTGCTTCTCCCCTGTTTAAAGAACATTCCCGCTACAATTGTAGAGGAAATATTTTTCAAGAAAACGATAGGGTCCGTTCCAATACAACACATTCTGCGAAGTATCTAATTTGTTATATCTGCTTCGTAGTTTGCAACAACTAAATTATCAAGAATGGTATGATAAATACGATATATTATTTCATTATTAATGGTTTATCACCATTGTCTTACTGAACCGAACTTAATTGGTAATATAGTATATATGTATATAAAATGTGCATGCTCATATGCGCATGTATATGTGTATTTACATATGCATATGTGTACACAGCTCTGCCGGTGAAGCCTTTCGCTCCGCAATAGAAATTGTCCCTATTGCAAAGCGAGCGGCTACATAGGTAGAGCCTATATGTAAATGTGTATGTCTTTGTATTGTATACGCCTACACGATGAAGTGTGTGCTATTTGTAAACATTGAATTACCAAACAGAGAGATAAATGTAATTATTATTATATATGTATACGCCTATGTTTGTATGGTAAATGATTGATATTAGTTAGTAGTTACAGCAAGTTCCTGAAACAAAATGGCCGAACGATGATTGGAATTTGTCATACAGTCTCAGTTTTAATATGCGTAAATGGCAATACCGCTATAGCCCAGTGTAAATCGTCTACTACGTCATAGCTGCATAGACATAATGAGAATAGGTTTATTCGTGTAATGTGTAAATATAGATAAACATTCGACAACAGCAGACATTCTAACAATTTCATTTTTGTGTGATAATTCTTTTGCCGGGTCATCGTAGTTCTTTTACCACATTTGAAAATGCTTTTGGTTATCTCATAAATTGTTCTTGAGATCATTTTTGGTCATTCACCGCATACTGTCTGTCAAAATATGAAAGTATGGCGCCATCGTAAATTGTAAAATATCAAATATTTAGCTTAAGCTTTACGTTATTCCATGTGATTAAGCATTCATGCCGGTATTCTGTCATAGTGGTTATAATCGATCTAGTGAGTTAAGCCGATATTTAATTACTCGTGTTTATGCCAAAGAAGTGTTATGAATTCAGAGCTGTATATATTTTCAAATGTAAATTATAAAAGTCCACAAATAAAATATCCCAGCGCCATAATTGTATCCAAAGATAGAATCACCCCAGAAAATCACCATACTGTACGCAGCGGACATTACGATAGGTGGGGTGCAACTACAGTATATATATATATATATATATATGGTGTGGCCGTGACGCGTGGTGTAAGCATAGGTGTAGGTCTATGTGGTACGAGAGCGAGCAGACTGTACGCGAGCTTGTTCGCCGATCGCCAGCGTGAGGAGGCGTTATGTAACGTTATATATACGATCACGAAATATCCCCTCCCCCCAACTGTATTACGGTCGCAGACATGAGCCTGTGACATCGTCCGTTAGAAATGCAGCGAGAATGACCGAGTGCTAATGTACGGAATTATCCGTATGCTGAAAAGTGCGCGCTCTTCTCGTAACGTATGTGTAAGTGATATGGCTAAAACCGTGTGAAATGTCCGGTCAATAAACTACGTATGGAACACATTTCCGCGTTATTTGCCTTTGTACAGTAACCGAGCTACTGTCCTGTCTCGAAAAAAGACATAATTGCATAACGGGCACAAATATATATGCATGCCTTTTGCTATTTCTTTTTTCACTATAGGAATAGTCGCCTACCTGCATATTGTCAGAAAACAAACAGTGAAAGTTAATTTAAGTATAGATTGCTACATGAATAGATCAATATTTCAATTAATTGTTCTGGTTGTGAAATCTATACCACATTTTATTTTGAATATAATTATAGAGCAATTTTGCAGCAAATAGATAGTTACGTCTCAAAATTAGTTTTGGTTATTTTTTTACGATTCTTTTTTACGCTTTGCATCATTGTATACCTATGGCTATCAAGATTAATTCCCAGGGAAATTTTTATTTTATTATGGCAAGTGTTGTTTCAGCATTTTTATGCCGTGTTCACAATACATTTAAATATGCTTGAATTATGTTTGATTTTACCGGTGTTTCGTCGCATACAATTCTATGGAATTTGAATATTGTTCTATCCCAGTTTCTATGCAATAGATACGCACATACGTGTGCGCCTGTATGTGCGCGTGCGTATGTGTGCGTTATATATATTTATTTGATCAAAAAGGAACTACTTTGATTATACTGCATGTATAACTCTCCTTGCTGTTTGTTTAAAACTGAATTTTAAGGTAAAAATCTCACCGATTTCTTTAAAAGAGCGTGTAATTCGTTCTGAACCCCCTAAATATAATAACGGGTAACTATATATAAAGAGAAAAACACGGATGATTACCCGCTTATATATCTATATACGTAATTATATCCAGGGGCGTAGCCAGTATGTAGCACTGTCGGCCCGGGCCTACACTTTTTTTGGCCAAGTTATATTTTTTTTTTAAACACACATAATTCCAATCCATAAGCTTGCTGGACGAGTTTAAGAGTCTAGGCAGGAAAAACTATTGAAATGAACGTAGCAAGAATATGGCTAAATTAGGTGACCTATTCTTCTGTCATCTAGGCTGTCATTTCTATCGCGTGCCGTTTCATTCAACACTCTACCCGCCGAAAAAGACTAGGATCCATTCTTGTCAGTTTTTTAACATTTTAACTCGTTTGTGTTTTTTGGGTTTAAAAGTGATATTGAATTAGGTGTCTCAAGTTAGCAAGAGGCCAGGGAACCAGAATGAACACTCGGAAGGGCCGTTTCCAGCCATCTGGGGGGTTTGTAAAACCAAAAATTTTCTTGTACGCCCCGCGCCAACCGATGGTGGCGCTCCGCTCAGATAGTCGTGCCTACAACTTTGAAAATCCTGGCTACGCCCCTGATATCGATATCTATATAATCTCTTTATATTTATATATTTCTCTATATATATATATATATATATGTGCTGGTATCATTTCGTTGGTAAAGAAATGCTTTCTAGTATCGTCCCATATAGACGTTGTTTTATCGATGTATATATCGTAATATAGGTATATTGTACCTGCGATAGTATAGTACCAAATAGCCATGCATTGTTATGTGTTGGTAATACTACAAGGACTAAATGTATAGAATAAATTCGCAGGTGGTTCTCACGACACTAGCGTGTACGGTATGTGCGTATATATAGTGTGGAAGTTATGGAATGGTTTCTCTCTTTTTTAACAACTACCATCCAGTCGTATAGCTTGGAAGAAACTTTGAAGATTGCGTTTATCGGCAACGAATTGTGTGTAGGTAGTTCTCTTAAATAAACGTATAATGCGGTTATAACTTGTAACAGTTACATATACATAGTTATAGTTACTGTATATATACAAGAAAGTGTGTAAGTCTAAAGTCTACTTGGAGTCGCGGGAGTCTGTACTGCAGGAACACGCGCTCTCAATTTTGGAACGCGATATCTCTACTCAGACCAAACTTGAATCGAACATAATTGAATCTTGCCAACGCTACTGAATTGGTTTCATTTTGCGTTTCGTTTCAGCCGCATGCACGCACACACACACACACGGACACACGCGCGCGCACACACACGCGCGCGCACACACACACGCGCGCGCACACTAAAATGCTTACGTAAATACCGTTGTAATTTTACTTTCTGCAAAATTCAGCATACCTCTTTCCAGCTCACTCTGCCTCCTGCCAGCTCACCATACCTCTTTCCATCTCACTCTACCTCCAGCCCGCAGCTCTTAGCTCACTGGAATAACTTCTTCGACAGAACGGCCATCTCCGCCTGTTAATTCATTTGTTCTGCTACACATGCACTTGCTTTGTGCGCCAACAGTGTATACGTATTATTATTACGGAAATTGCATTTTATAACACTATACTAAAGTCTATTACTATGTGCAAAAATCAAGTACGTATAGAAAATTAACACTACTAGATAATTTATTATTAATATCAGGAGTCTATCAATATTGATAGACACCTGATAATATTGCCCTTCACAATCCTGTACACTAATGGTAATTTTACTGTTTGTCATGAAATCTGATAATTCATTCAATCTCCTGTTGTTGTTGCCGGTTCAATTTTTCAATTATTATATTACAGAGGTCTAACTCCTTATTACTGTCATCGCAAAAAGGATAAAATATACTTTGTACAAGAATTTGTAGTTGTGATTGGCTATCTGATATTATCACTGCACTGATATACGTTGATTCCAAAATAGCTTAGGCCAAAAGCTCAGTTTCGACCATGTACTTTGGCATAGGAATCCAGCATTATCACATCTCCTCAAAAGTATACGAATGTCTTTATTGTGTCCTTCTGATCTTACGAACATTTAGTGTCAACAGTGTTGGCAGAGAGAAAAAATACAAAATATTTTCATGTCAAACAAAATTGTCCCAAATCCCTGTGAGTCACTAGCATTCGCTTCCAATGATACTCTGCATGTACTTCAGAATCATCACTATTTTTTCATCAATCCACTTTTCATTCATCATACTAGATAGAAAGAAGTTTTAGTATTAACGATCAGAATTATCAAGGTATGCTAGGGCCACAATTAAAAAAATATTTGTTTGCCCTCACCTGACCCAGGCTGAAAAGTTTGGGTAAGTAGGCTTTTTTTATAGTTTTTTTTTTTTACAAATTCAGCATGGTGTCTACATGCTCGGGTGTGCTACCTTTTATGTTGAATGTTTGTTTTGCTTGGCACGTATAATGTATTGCCTACAGATCTATATAATGTACATGTGATACAATTTGTAAAAAAAAAAGGATGGGAAAGATCAATAACATTTTTTGAGTCGGTCCCTTTTTGGCGGGTCGGTCGGGTGAGGGCAAACAAACAATATATTTGTTATGGCCTAGCCTAGGGAAAATTCCCCGGAACAGAGAGGTTGCACAATAAACGTACAAACAGATGACGTTAGACGACCGGAGAAAATTATTCCAACATTCTTCTATATATACACTTGCACATTGAAACGTGCGCAGTCGATCGCTACGCGTTCAGCTGTCCTTCCTTATCCTATGCGTCCAATCATACGGCTTCCACCACTCGGCGAACAGCAGAGCTTTCTTCCGCTGCTCGTCGAAGTTCTCTCGCGGCGGATTCAGCCAGAGCCGCGGCTCCGCGCCGAGGATCCCTCCGACGACCTCGCGTCCGAAGTACTCCGGGAAGCGGCGCTCGTCCTCGATCACGTGAGCGAAGCCGCTGCCGCCGTCGCCGAACGTGACGGCGAAGAACGGGAAGTCTCGCGGCACGGCGCGGCGCACGTCGCGCTCCTGCGTCAGCGCGATCACCTTCGCGTTGTCTGACCACTCGGCGTCGGACTCGGCGAGCGCCTTGCGGAAATACGCCGGCGCAACGTCGATGTCGCTGCGCGGCACCGGCACGCACTCGACGTGCATGTGCCGCTGCGCACCGGGCCGCGCGCACGTCTCCATGAAGACGGCGTCCTCGTCGCGATCCGCGAACATGCGCGTCAGTCCCTTGCGGAAGATCTGCATCTCAGCGTAAACGTCGTCGTCGACGAGCGTCGTCGCGGCAACGTGCTGCATGGGAACGACGAGGCAGTGGCCGTCGGCGAGCGACCTGTGGGCGGGGAGGCAGACGTAGCAGCGGATGCCGACGGCGATCACCAGGTGGCGCTTCAGGTCGGCGTTCTCGAAGCACAGTTTGCATTTGTCGATGGAGCGCTCGAACTTTCGCTGCTGCGAGACGGCTCTTTTCGGCGCGAGTTCGCTAGCGCCCCAGTGACCGCCCAGCGGCGTTTCTCTTTGAGAGACTCTGCCAGTCTCTTCTCGTTCCTTATCGTTGTCACTCTCGTCGCTGCCCGATTGCTCGTTAGCAGACTTCTTCGCCGATTTAGCATCGTCCATAGCTTTATGCGCATCTGCTTTTTGTTGCCTTAGCTTAGCAGCAAGTTCTTCGTTGCCCATAAGCTCAGCACGCAGGAGTTTCGCTCCGAGCTTGTTTAGATCATCTTCCGTCATCCGCGGTGCTGATTTTTTGTCGGAACTCGTCTCTCCACGGCCAGGGTCGTGTTTAGAATATGCTGGCAAAGCCAAAGAATCAACTTTACTTGCGGCATCAGACGGAGGTACAACTGCCTCATCTTGAATTAATTCCATGTGCGGATTTTCTTCGACCACTTTCGCTTGCACAAAATCTTTACGCTTCCAGCCAGGAATGCTGCCTGAGGACGAATAAGTTTTCGATTGATTTGCCATCACCGAGGAGGACTCGCCGGGTTTGAGGAATCTGCTTTTTGTTGAACTTTTCAACGACTCCATGTGCGACGATCGGCACCCACTGTCAAGGAAGCGTTCACTCCTGCTGCTGTGTTTGCCCGAATGCTTATCATCACCGTATGGATCTCGCTCCGATTTCTTTCCTCTACTATGTCTAGACGTATAACTTCTATCACCACTGTCATGTCTTTCAGATTCTCTCTTGTTAACCGGCGACCTATCTCTGTGTTTTTCTCGATGACGATGTCTACGTTCGTCTCCACTCCGTTTCTCATCTACGTCCCTCTCTCTTTCCTTTCCGGTTTCCATATTGCTCGAGTTACGTACTACATATGCAGATCACATCGTATAGAGTACATCACAGTGTCTGGCAATATCTGGGTGTCGAAGCTGTAGGTCTATCTAATATAATTTACAAAAGAAACTACAGTAGAGAAACACTCATGTTCTGAATCGCTATGCATAATGGTTCCCGTTAGGCCGTAGACTGGTACCCGTCCGTCCCTTCTCACAAGCTCGATATAGGTAAGCTCCCTATATCGAGCTTGTGAAAAGGGATGGGTACCAGTCTATAAATCATTCTGAATACCAGGCATAGAGGGAGCTTCGAACGTTTCCGGAACGTCGCTGACTTCCGCCTTCTAGGCACGATGCGTTAAACAACAACAGGAGTCTTTTATATTTACGTTTTTGGTTTATGCACCTAATCCTAACCTATGTGCATGCTACATCAGATGATGTCGGGACTAGGCGTCATCTGCACAGATATAAGATTGATGACGTGATATGGATCTTATTTAAATCACGATGAGTGCGAGTCCAGATCAACTCTCCAACTCGGAGGGTGGGAGTAACCAGTTGGAAAAGGTGAAAACAAAGTTCAAAAAGTTACCATTGCCATTGGCATTGAGGTAGCTCTAGAACTATAGCCCTCCACTCCGCCGCAGGGCTATAGAACATACTATGGCAATTTCCAGGGAGTAAGCAAAGACAACTTTTTTGCGGTTAATAACTTCTTCGGTAGGCCTATGCCAAATAAAGCACATTCTCTGCCGCACAAATGAAATGTCGTTACTACAATTAACAAACACTAAAATTAATCCGCAAACTAACGCTTAAATGTTGTACTTGCTATATTACTGGCCCAAATATAGAGAACATGGGTCCCAATAAAACCAATGTGCCTAACCCTAACCCTAATTCTAACCCTGGCCCTAACGGCCCAAGGATAGAGAACATGGGTCCCAATAAAACCAATGTGCCTAACCCTAACCCTAACCCTAATTATAACCCTAACCCTAACCCTA
>NW_014577341.1:255225-271711 GCF_000485595.1 Priapulus caudatus
TAACTTGACAGAGTGTATGTATTACAACATCAGTTGGCTGAAAGTCAGTGTACGGTGGGACAATGCAGGGTACGCAGTAGCTCTAGAACTATATAGCCCTCCGCTCCGCCGCAGGGCTATAGAACATACTATGGCAATTTCCAGGGGGTAAGCAAAGACAACTTTTTTGCGGTTAATAACTTCTTCGGTATGCCAAATAAAGCACATTCTCTGCCGCACAAATGTCTTAAGTTACTACAAACACAAAAAATTAAACTGCAAACTAACGCTTAAATGTTGTACTTGCTATATTACTCGTCGACGAAGATTGTTTACCAACTTGTAACCGCCATTATTCTCTAGTGAGCGGGCACAATGTATTTCCAAGTGGAGGGGTGGGCAGGTTGCACGTGGTTGCAAACCGCGCTAGCGCTGCGCAACAAAAAATGGCGGTTTGCAACCGCATGCAACCTGCCCACCCCTCCACTTGGAAATACATTGTGCCCGCTCACTAGCGCCACTAGCGAAAAATGGCGGTTACAAGTTGGTAAACAATCTTCGTCGATGAGTAATATAGCAAGTACAACATTTAAGCGTTAGTTTGCGGTTTAATTTTAGTGTTTGTAGTAACTTAAGACATTTGTGCGGCAGAGAATGTGCTTTATTTGGCATACCGAAGAAGTTATTAACCGCAAAAAATGTGTCTTTGCTTACTCCCTGGAAATTGCCATAGTATGTTCTATAGCCCTGCGGCGGAGCGGAGGGCTATAGTTCTAAAGCTACCATTGAGGCATTAATTCATAATAAATCTGAGTACTAACAAATTTGTCAATAGAGATAGTTCAATACACAAACACCACGGTACAACTACGGCATGGGTGGGATAGTGCTGCACATCTGAAGATGCACACAACCTGCCTTATTTGGCGACCTCCACCACATTGACATTTACTGATTTAGTTCTAGTACTGCAGATAAGGTCTATGTCTCCCTGACCTCTGTTTGACCTGGCTCGTTTAGCTATTTCTGACTAATATATATATATAATATATATAGGGTTAGGGTTAGTCAGTTATTATCGTTTATTAGGTAGATTGTGTGCGTGGTGAAACACTTATCCATGGTTGTTGTAGTAAATACTATAGCCGAATTTACTGAGGCAGTGCAGCCCGACCTGGCTGTACGACTGTTTTACGTCCATATAGTTAGAAACGAGTAGGTAACTTGTGGCTATGACTGTGGCTGCCCATGGTAAGGCTGTTACTGTTATTCCAACCGTTATGCAGTAAATGATATATATATATATATACTAACTACAGCTAAGGCTGTTTGGACAGGGCTATATTCCTGTTATTTTTGATACATTGAGCATCCAATAGGCAGCTATGTTGCCTGTCTATTACAGGATTATGCTATCCTAGCTATATTATTGCATCTAAAGCAGTGAAAGTGCTCAGGAATACATTAGAAATTGGGTCTTCCCTGGTATTGAATTATATATCTAGACAGCTGTGTTCAATGTAAGATTTGTTACCGGTGAGCTTTTATGCACTTACCTATTTAAATTGACTATGTCACGAATTTTCTATGGTAAAATTTGTAAAATCTTTGTTGCCATTTTTTTACATTAAAAGTAAGAACCAAGGGACTAAACGTATCGTCAAATTCTTACCTGATAAGATTGTTTCTCAACTAGTTAAAAATCCGAAAAACCTGGACGATTTGATATTGTGTTCCTGACATTAATTGCTTGCTATGGGCTATGTATAGGTCACGAGTGTATGTTCACATCGAACAATATAGTAAAATAAGAAGTATAATGCAGCAATTTAACCATAAAAAGTGAACAGAATTACTTATATTAATTTTTTAGTATTTACGGTGATGTAATCACTTTAAGTATTATACCTTATAAGTTATACCAGAATATTTAGGGCACTGGTGTAAATATTTTGTTCAAAGGAGGGAGAACTGTGGCAACTTGATTTCATCAACACTTGCTACGTGTGACAGGCATTGATACATACATTTAAGGTGAAATGTATTGAAAGGTTAAAGGTTATAGAGGCAAACTAATTTGGGCAATTGCAGCAATTAAAGTGAGGTTAGAATGCCTTATAGTTGGCATAACACTGCATGTACCTAGCACATGATTACCTGTCACAATACTGGGCATAACCATATGAATACAATATGACAAATTATTACTAGACGATCGGCAGCCCGGATATCGCGCGAAGCGCGAAAAACGCCGCGTAGCGGCACACTAACACAACTACGCTGCACTGATTGAATAGCAACTTCAACGGGTCCACTATAGACGCAAGAGCGGCGCAATCGCTGAATTGAGCAGTTCTGGCCATTGCACGACGGGTTTGACTACCCAGGTAGCTAGACATTTCCTAGAAATGCTCGTAATTTTTCGTTTGCTACTCGGCGCGCTTTGTTTGCTGTAAAAAACGCAGCTCAACTTTGTTGTTTGTTTGTTTTTGTTGATCAGTGTAGTACATATGGCGTGCGATAGATGGCGCAACGAGGCTATATGCATAGCTAGACTGGTACCCGTTCGCCACCTTCACTCCGGCATATATCCTTCGCTACACTACGTCGTAGTGTAGCGTGTCGAACTGTCCACCGGGTACCAGTCTATATGCATATATAGCCTCGTATCCTGCAGCTCGGCCGGCTATAACCGGCTATAACCGGCCTAACGGCTAGACTCGTACCCCGTCGACAGTTGCACACGCTACACTAACTAACTTCAGTGTAGCGAAGGATACTTGCCCGAGTGAAGGTGGCGAACGGGTACCAGTCTAGCTATAACCCCCCAAACTGCATCCAACGCCCGTTCGCGATTATTTTTTGCGTTAATGCGTCAGCGCTCGCTATGTGTATTGGGAATGCTTGCGTCACAGGTCAACAGAGATGGTGGTGTCCCCATAAACACTCTTTACTCCACTACGCAACAAATTGTGTTTACACAGGTCTTCTAACCCTAGCAAAGACTGTTTCTTGGAACTAGTAGTTGTACTAGCTCTAGTACTATACTATATAGTATTAGTACTAGTAGTAGTAGCTCTAGTACTATAGTAGTAACTAGTAGTAGGAGTACTAGTAGTAGTAGCTCTAGTACTATAGTAGTAACTAGTAGTAGGAGTACTAGTAGTCTAGCAGTACTACTAGTAGTAGTAGTAGTAGTAACTAGTACTATTAGTAGTAGTAGTAGTAGTAGTGCTAGTACTTAGTAGTGTGTATACAATTGTATGATCCTCAGGGATAGCTCCAAGAAACGGTATTGCTAGGGTTAGAATACCCCTATACTAGACAACCCCTGCTTATATAGCAAGCAATTTACTCTAGCTAGTTCCTGATACTGACAATGACAATGGCAGTGGGAGATTGTAGTCGTAGGGGTGCATTAGTACGAGCCGACGCAGACCCCAGTAATGGGGGTGATGATAAACCTGCACTCTCACATTAGCAAAGCACAGTTATAACGTCTGCATTTCCGGACTAGGGGTGCATATGATATAAGGCAAGGTCACATAGTTGATAGAGCTGCCACATAATGTATTAATTGTTTATATATACAAAAAGAAGCTCTCAGCAAATGATTAGATACTATATATAATGCTAATGAAGTAAGCTGTATTCAAATGCTGCACTTTCGCCTTACTGCTGTCATCGAAAATCGAAAATCAAAATACTAACTCGTTCATACACTCGGGATACCACTGCCACAATGCTAGCACTATTTTTAAAGTGGGCGGAGCTCCGGGGAAATGCAGCGAATGGCGATTCTTAAACAGCGTATGATTTGAAAGAGGTAACTAACTGGGCGCACAATCCGCGTACTATTTCGTATCACTATATTATCAAATTTTCCATTAAATAATGGTCCGATTTTTATTATGTTTGGAACTTATAGTGAAAACGCCTAACACCACACGGAAATGGAACCACAGCGAAATCAAAAGCTTTGCTCTCGCCCCCCCCCCATCTGTACGACCCCCATCTAAGTCGCGAGTTCCTCCCACGTCCCAAATGTCTGCCCTCTGTGTCCCCCGCTAAAATTCCGGACTGTTCGCTGGCAGCTATGGATCTGTGCGCCGGCCTATGCATTCGGCGCACGGATCCATAGCTGCCAGCTCTGCATACTGTCGTAGGACGTTCCCGCGTGCGCCTTGCCGCAGAACTGCGCGCAAGATCCGCGCTCAGCGGTTAGGATTAACACCTCCTTTCGGCAACACTTCTCTGGTATCCCGTCTCATCTGGTTTAAACAGCTCAGATTAGGTGGTATGTTTATATATATACACACACATCATATATAACTCATATGCTCTATGAGAGGTGGCACTAGTAGACAGTGTTCAACTTCAAATGTTCTTATTTAAAAATTCACTATTGCCTTTTAATCTTATTGCCCAATTATTATGTTTTTCTACATCAGTGATTTAAGTTAATTTGCTACAATTGATAACGTTTATGTAAATGTGGATTTTCAAAAGGATGTGCACGTCTTGTGAATGGACTAAACAAAAGAAAACAAGAGAGTGCTTTAAAACTTACGAGAGGAGCCATTCAGATAGAGATTCTGTATTTAAAATGGTAAATAACAATAGCATCTTGACAAGCGTAAGCTTGTTATTTTTCTATCAAAATAGTGTTCATACCCATTTTACATAAACAGCTATATGTTTTTCTTTATTTTAGGATTTCAAGAAATATCAAGCTGACCATCATTTGACATTGACAACTGTCAAGCAAAAGATAGCATCGACTGAGTAAGTACAGGGCATGAAATTCAGTTTTTTTGCACCGGCCCAGAGGGCTGGTAACAGCAGTTTTTGACCAGCCCTCACCTTAATTTGCCAACCCTCACAAATTTTTCATTTTTTTTCAAAAATAAAGATAAGACTGTTTCACTGAATCTTCCTTGTCCAGAAAATGTTGTCGTGTGCGGCTGTTGAACAGACTATAATGCAGATCGTGAATGATGTCCGAAGTGGTTTTGCCGATGTCATGTTTCACGCGTGCATTCTCGATTCCAAATGTGTAAAATGTTGATAAATTATGGCGTGATATCCTTCAGGTAAAACAGCATTGTAGGCTATTTTCTCGTTAATGCTATAAATAAAAATGTATGTACTCGCTAACACGGAGGGCCGGTGTTTTGCCAATGTTACTGGCCCTCCAAATAATTTGCCGGCATATGCCGGTGGGCCGGTGCTAATTTTGCACCCTGAAGTATATAATTATTTAAATATATTGTACAAGGTTTGGTGTACAATGTATGTACATGTATTTAACAGTTCTAAACAACAACACACATAACTGTAAAAGTTCCAGTTTGCAGGGAATCAGTTCAGTTATAAAGGAATAATACTATTTATTACAGTTATCACGAATATATAATTTTCAGAAATTATTCATTTAATGGTTATTTATGTTTACTATTTTTCAGCCTGCTACTCAGGAAGTTTAGTGGAAAATGTGCAGATATCCTTTTTTAGTTGTAAATGACATTTCTTTACTAAAATTATGTTTGAATGAATGTCTGCCAATAGGTGTCACTACTGGGTTATCTGGGAGCATTTAGAATTGGATGTGACAGTTTTAATCTAAAACTGTCTAATTCTAATTATCTCCAGTTGAAATAATGTGAGCATAGTATACGGGGCAAGATTCAAAGTAAATATATCTAGCGAGGGTGTGAAATTTCGTATAATAGGAGATATTTTAATAGCCTGACAAAATATTGCAAGTTATATGCTATTGTAAATTCTACTAGTTATCCTTTGTCACTTATAAGTTATGTCATGTAAAATCTGAGAAAGTTGGCAGCTCAGTTTCCAGTCAGCATATTAGATAGCTGATCAAAAATCAATGAAACTCCCGCACAGCACACATGCATGCAAAAATGCGTACACGCATACATGAAGTGAAAGCGGCGAGTGAGTAGGGGAAGGGTGAAATAATTTTACACCAGGTCAATTATATAAAGAGCTATATATAGGTTTCTAGAGCATAAAATTACTAATGACTTTTTTGCATTTCATTTCGTTCAAGAATCTTTTTAAATAATGTTATTGTAGTAGTGGCATTATAAGTTTTAAACTTGGATTTATTTGTGGCTTTATAAATCATTCTTTTGTTGGCACTATATCTATGAAAAATGGGTAATCTTGAATATGTGTGCCCAAATTTGCTTAATTGAAGCAGGGTAAGTTTTTAAAATGCGATTTTTTTCTTATTTTGCTACGTTGAAAAACTATGCAGTGCCTATATACAGAGCAATGCTAATGTATTTTGATTATCCTTGCATGTTACTATCTCTACCATGGTTGCACCCCTAGCAGCATGCTTCTAATATTAAAAGCAAGATGGTGTGCACTCTTAAGTTCATTAAATCTGGTATGTCAGATGCGTGCATCAGCGCAGGTAGACATGCATATCTAATCAAGTTATTGCCGTGATGTGCTGTGACCCAGATCTGCATTCTTTTAAAACATTTGCCGACGGTAGCTAAAATTAAATTTGTTAAATGATCATCTGCTGAACTGATGTGTTATTGATATTTCCCAACAGATGTCTCTGCTGTATCAGTAGGTTTTGCTGTTAGTCATAATCATTACCAATGAAGCAAGTAAGAAAGTTTATAATTGCAAAAAATCAAAACAGTTCTCTCATGGAAAGATACTAACTGATGAAATGTTCTAAGATCAGTGTATTTAAAAGAACATTTTGAGGAGAATTATCATGCAAATGAGCAAGAGTGGTAGGCCTATTGTGCAAAAATGAAGCAGAAATGAACCACTATTTAAAACTTGAAACCACTGAATCTTTACGTGAACTGAAGAGGAACACGAGGGTGGACAGGCTTAGAAGGCAGGAGGGCAAACGAGTGGAAGGGAAGAAGAGCATTTTTAGGATTTCTTTTTATTTATTACTATAAAGCAGTTACCCTTTGAGGTGGTGGGGTGGGGGGGGGGTAGAGCCCTCCCTAAAAAATGCATATAAGCACAAAATTTTGCATGTGTCTCGTTCATGGACCCCCTGAAGCCCATCAAAAGGGGTCCGTGGACCACAGGTTAAGAACCCCTGCTATAAAGTAATATGCTATATTTATTCTATTTTATTTATTCATTTATTAATTTCTCTTTTACTTATAACCTCAAGTTACATGAGTTGAACTTCATTAAATGTTTAACAAACCTTTCTTGTGAATTTAACTTATTTCAATCGCTATATAATTAAATTATAAGCATGGTTTCCTTAAGTCCTGCCTTACATTTTGATGCGCAAGCAAGGAAGTTAGAAGAAATTAGCACCACTTTGGAGCGAGTTCAAAGGTAAGTTCACAATATCATTTTAGATGTTGAAAGTATTAACAAATTATGCGCAAATATGGCGTAATATTCAACCTTTGTTCCAACTATTTTTATTCATGTTCTATGTCATCCTGAATAATGAGACGACTATTAATACACTGGAACAATAAGGTGGTTCCCTCATTGAATTTGGCCATCCGATTCTTTTCCATAATGAGGCAGTTGTGAATTTGATCAGGGAAGTTGGACTGGCGATGAAATTACCATGTGTGCACCCACATATATAGTGACATCTTATAGTGAACAATAGTTTGCCTTGTTCTTAGTTGAAAATGAGAATTGTAAATTATATTTTTTATGTGTGGGAAGTTGTGTTTTTTATATGGACGCTCGTGCACATATTTATAAATGATGGTTGCTAATTAAGCTATTAAAAAATCGTTGTTTGCCCTCAACCGACCCAGGCTGAAAGTTTGGGTAGGTGGGTAGGCTTCTTTTGAGGTTTTTTTTTTTTACAAATTTAGCATGGTGTCTACATGCTCCGGTGTGCTTGTGTGGAGATACCTTTTATGTTGCATGTTTGTTTTGCTTGGTACATATAATTAGGAGTCTATCAATAATTATTGATAGCCTACAGATTTATATAATGTACAGTGATACCATTTGTAAAAAGAAAGAATGGGAAAGATCAATAATTTTTTTTGGAGTGGGCCCCTTTTTATTGGGTCAGTCGGGTGAGGGCAAACAAACAATATTTTTTATTATGGCCCCAGTGGTCTGATGTATACAACTCCCAGTATCAAGTCTTAGTGATACCCATAAGCTGTATTGTAAACGTAACGGGAATGCAGGCAAGAATTTCATCCAATCATAAAAATTTTATTGTTAAAGTTTTGGGCAAATAGTGTGGTACAGTCTCAAGGTATTTGTACAACTGTTGTACGGATTAGGTTCATGCACGCATATATGTACCTACGTTTGCACGCAGACGGGCACGCACAGCATGTCATTTCATGTTCGTAGGCAGTATGTATGTACACAGCACGCACGCACGCACGCACGCGCGCAGGCATGCACGCACACGCACTGCATGTCCAATAATTTACAAGTCGCCTACACGAGTTCAGGTTAACTATGTGAACGCGAGTAACACGAAGAGTGTGCTCGTAGGCAATGTGTGATGAATATCATGTAACGTAATACTAATACGTCCGTAATGCGACGTACAGTTAATTTGGATGAAATCTCGTTTCCAATACGTAGATTTAAGACTCATTTCGTGCGCTGAATCTTTCACGTTTGTCTTCGATCAACTTTGCAGCATCCGTACATTTTCAATGGCACAATTATATCAAGGTTTATTAAAATTGCATTGCGATATCTATATATAATAATTAGGTCCAATCCCTGTATAGACAATGTTGATTATAGTGTAAGTATGGGTGAAACTATTTATGTCTTATAATTAGATTAGATTACTGAGTGATAATTTTAAGCTGTTGTAGAATAGTCGTGAAGTCCTGCACGAAATATTAGGTGATAGATCAGTTGGAACCATGTGTTGTGATAGCTCAGGACGTCGATACAGCTTGCATGCTGCAGCAGATGTATGATATAAATTGTCAACTAATTCACTGACTCTTGACAATCTTTTGCTGCAATTAGCAGTGTGAGGTTAATCCGTTTAGCAAATTGGTTATTTGTACCACGTGCTACACCCTATGGATTGCTTAGATTTGCTGTAATTTTTAATTCTGCTCTTGAAATACTAAATTGAAATGTACCAAGCCGTATGTCAAATGTAGATTTCACAAATGTTTGCTACTGGGTGGCAGTCACGTGGTTATAACACTGAACAGTATTTTACAGAAAAACTGACAGCAATGACAGTTTAGTGAGTCTATGCATGTTTGTCGGCTGGCAGGAACTATGAAATACGTGAAAAAAGTAAAGTGGCTACGTATGTCTACACACTGGTGAATAGTAGGGCTATAGATTAAGGGCTTAATGTCCTTTTTCATTTACCCAGCTGTGGATTTTCAGCGGCAGACGTCCTGAAAGCTATTTCGGTGGATCCACATCTTGTGGTCTTGGTCCATGTCTTCTTGGCTCCAATATGTGCATGCGGAACGATTGGCAGTGACCCCAACTCAACAAGTTACTTAGCTGCGTCCCGCGTGCATAGCTTGAGTTCATAACGCCCTCTTTTGCAACGCGTAAGCATGCAAGCACCTACTTCACATTTCACTGCGTGAGATGTCATTTTCTCTACGCATTGCATTAGTACGTACGATGTGCATTACGAAAATCTCGTGTTCCTCTGTGCATTGCATTAGTACGTACGATGTGCATTGCGTAAGTCTCGTGTTACTCTGTGAATTGGCATTAGTACGTACGATGTGTATCATTGCGTACATCTCGTGTTCCTCTGTGAATTGGCATTAGTACGTACGATGTGTATCATTGCGTACATCTCGTGTTCCTCTGTGAATTGGCATTAGTACGTACGATGTGTATCATTGCGTACATCTCGTGTTCCTCTGTGAATTGGCATTAGTACGTACGATGCGTATCATTGCGTACCGTGTTCCTCTGTGCATTGCATTAGTACGTACGGTGTGTATCATTGCGTACATCTCGTGTTCCTTTGTGCATTGCATTAGTACGTACGATGTGTATCATTGCGTAAGTCTCGTGTTACTCTGTACATTGTTTGCGTTCTGTGTTCGTCTGCGTATTGTATGAGTTTCTACTCGCGCAACATTGCGTGGGTATCTCCTCCCTTCCTGTGTCGCATCAGTTCCTATGACAGGGGTAGAAATAAGGAGAAAAACGAGATGGTCCATGGCTCAGACCATCTAATTTGAAATTAGATGGTCCTCCATAAATTTCAAATTGTTCTCTAAAAGTAATGGCGGCGTGGCAAGCATAAGAAAGATTTTACATGTTTGATAAAATGGTTTAATTACTCACCTATACATTATAATGAATGTATCAAACGATACAGTAATTGTTTATTCACTTTAATAGTATATTGGAACGTGGAAACTTCAAAGAAAATTACCGTAAAATGGCACCAAAATATTCAATGGGTCCGTCGAATTTGAAATCTGATGGTCCTGGGCCTCCTGATTATTTGATGGCCGCCGGACCATCGACCATCTGCGCTTATTTCGACCCCTGCAGTATTGGAGGTTTCGGATGTTGTATAAGCACCTCCCTCTCGTCTGTGTATTGCGCGTGTTGATACTTTCTCTGTCAGGTCGTGTGCGTTACGTTAGTGCCAACTCTCTCTATATCGCATAAGCTTTACGTTTCTCTCTCTCTCTCTCTCTCCCCTCTCCGTCGACTCGTCCTCTCGTCTCTCTCTCTCTCTCTCTTCTTCCCTCTATCTTCATCTCTTGCCGCTCTGCTCATTTCTTTCTCATCTTCCTCTCTTCTCTCTTCTCTTCTTTCTCTTTCTCTCCGTCCTCTCTCCACTCTCCCACTTTCTGCTCTCGTCTCTCTTTCTGTCCTCTTCTCCTCTCTCTGTTCTCCATCTCTCAATCTCTCTCGTTCTCATCTCTCTCTCTTTCGCTCTCTCTCTTTCTCTCTCTTTATCAAATAAGTTGCTACAGTTCTACACACGCCACGACATCGTCTGGGTATATATGCTGCCTTTGTGCGTTACACGAGTGCACTGCTCCCCCTTCTACTACGCGGGGTTGCCAATTCGTCTGCATTTCTCACGTTACTAGTTGCTCTGCGCATCGCTGTTACTTGCTTGGTGAGTTAGATTGGTATCTACGTCCCGTACGGACGGCCCGAGACGTGACTTTCTCCGTGTGCCTGTCTGCGGAGTGGCTCTTTATTAAAGGCCTTAGATACTGATAATTGCACATGTCAGCCACCTGATGTGGATTTGTCGAGGGACACGCACACCGCCAGCATCCCTCAGTCGGGGGAAACAGAATCTGTTTGCGAATGTGCGACGGCTGTGTTTTCTTAGCTCTGACCAATACAGCCCCGCGCTGTGGCGGTGCGTATTTGAGGAGGCAGTTCGCAGCCTCGGCGCGTGTGTGTCGACCGCTTTTAGACGTCGTTATCCGGCACCTAGAACAAGCTGTAGACAAATTGCCGACTGCTATCGGCTACTTAGTTCAGCGTTAGTTTATAAACCGTTCGCTGCTGCGACCGAAACTGACAGGGGGCTGGGCGGGAGAGGGATGGTGTAGACACGTCCGCTGCAGTTGTGTGCTCTGTTGTGAGGTATATGTCAATTTATGGGGTGTACACTGTCTATCAGTACAACCATGATCGCTTATGAGGTAATCCTACTCGATTGTATTTTGGAAGGTTGCACTCTAGGATTATTATCGTGACTCATTATTTCATTCGTACGTAAATATGTACAATGTACATTTGTGATCGTTGTACTCTTACAATCGTCACTATATACACTACAAATGTCAATATAATATAGCTACATAACAGGTCCTGGTTGGTGACATGTCCACAGAGATTTATTATCTATAACCAATGTGTACATGTGAGTAACTGGGTAAATAAATCAATTAAACAAATCTAATATATTCAATCACAAGGATATATTGCCCGTAACGTAGACAAACATAACACGCGCTATATATATATATATAATTAAGCCTGCTACATATTTAATGGCATTATTGATTAGGGATTCGATATTCCTTCAATATACGTAGAGATATTACTCCGTAATCAATAACTTCGTTTCTGTTAGGGGTTCCTGTCCGCCTTTCAATTATTGATTATTGACGACACGTAACGTTTGCACTATCGTTGTTATATTCCACAATCTACGCACGGACTATATTCGCGTTCTACCATGGCATGACAGTTTTACCATGCTACGTTATTCATACACTGCAGACTAAACAGAAATGAGAACAAATGTCGGAGGATAGTATGAACGTCATTGTCAAAATGTACATGTAGTTACTAGACCGGTGCATAAACATTTTAGGAATATTCTCCATTCCCATAACAACTAGGCGTTTCAACCTACTTAGTTAGCCACATTCATATATATATGTACACAAGAAAACACGAGAAAAATGCAGCATGCAGCATCAGCACAACCGTCTAACATGACAATAAAATTACTAATTACTGAATCTAGATATCGACATCGTGTAATAATAGCATTACTAGTAGAGTGATTTACGTACCATTCACAGGCATCCACTTAGTGGAAGGCCTAAAATCACTTTAAAACTTAACTGGCAACAGATAACAATAGTAGTAGAGATTAATGGTACTTGCTACACGTTGCAAATCATCACATGCAATCTAGATAATACCCACAACACGTGAAACGTACATTTCTATGAGGAATGTCGAATGATTATGTCAAATATCAATCTTTATGCCTTTGCTAGAGCCCGACTATACACTGACATATACACACGCACATGTATAATATATATATATATATATATATATATATAAATATATATATATATATATATAATATAATATATATATATAATATATATATATATATATATATATATATATTATATATATATATATATATATTTATATATGTGTATTCGTATATGTGTATATATAAATAAGATTGCCTTTCATACCAATTCACGGTATTCTGTTTCATGGGTTATCAGTAAATGATATTATCTATGTATATTACGCCATATAACTCGAATGCACGCAACGGTGTTCACTCTGATATGCTGTATCAATGGGACGAAGAACAAACGAGACACGTATATATATATATACGAAGGTGCCGCGTAGAAAAGCACTGCAAACTCAACAATAACGTACAACTTACGCGCGCGCTGGCCCGCGTGGGGGAACGAAGCTCCACACAACGCCGCTGCATATCTCCTCCCCCTAGACGCTCGTTCTAGCGGGGTTTGCCGCCAGTTCTTCGCTCACGACCTCCACGACGAGATTTGGTTGTTGCGCCTGTCCGGAAGGACCCGCCTCCTGCTGCTGTCTCTCCGCCGCATGGTCCTCCCTCTGCGGCATCGCCCACCAGGCAGGCGGGAGCTCCTCTCCCGCGTCGGACCTCGTAGAGGCACGCCGATCCTTCTGGGTTCTCCTCCCCGTAGCTGTCGCCGCTGCTGCTGACCGCTTCGGCGGGTTGCTGTGGGCGGCGGTGGCGTCAATCGAGTCTCGTCCGTAGTAGACGCTCTTCTCGGCGCGTCGTCTGCTGGCGCGAAGCTCGCGGCAGAGCAGCAGAGCGCCGACGATGACGCAGACGACGAGCAGGCCCGCCGCTAGGGAGTACACGAGCGTCAGCTCGAAGGTCAGGTCGGCGACCCAGAGCACCTGCAGCGGCGCGTCGGCCGTCTGCGTCGCGTTGCCGCGCCGCGCGACGCACGCGTAGTCGCCTGCGTCGTCGCGCGTGACGTTGCGCAGCAGCAGGCGGCCGTCGGTGACGTTGACGCGGGCGGAGGAGAGGAGGGGGCGTCCGCCCGGGAGGAGCCAGGCGATTGTGACGGAGGGGGGAGGGGAACCGCCGCCGCCCTGCTTGCATGCGAGCTCGCAGTGGAACTCGTGAGTGGCGCCCTCCCACTCGGCGGCGTCGTGCGGTCGCACGGAGACGACGACGTCGGCGAAGTCGCACGGTGGCGCCCTCACTTGCGCGTCGGCGCCGACGGCGGCGCGAATGACGTATCCGCGCGAGCGTTGCTTGCTGTACGTCGTCACGTCCTGATGCGGTCGCTGGCGGGTGAGGCCGCCGACGACGACGTTGGCGTCGAGTAGCGAGAGAAGGTATAGCAGCTGGCACGCTGCGAGCGCTCTGCCGAAGAAGAATGCAGCCATCCTTGCGTTGTATCCTTGCCGGCTGCCGCCACTCAACTGGTGCGTCCCGATAGTATAGGCCGCCTCTCACGGACTCGCTCTCTCGTTGGGGCCGGCTCGTGGGTCACATGACCCGCGACGGTTGCCGGAGGGTTGCGCGGGAAGGCTGCTGCAGCGGGGGGAGGGGAGCTCACTGGAGGGAGGCGGTGTGTTGTGTCGGAGCGCTAACTCGATCTGCATTCACTGCCGCTCTGAGTTCTCGCGCACATGAACGCGTGGTTGTGTGAGAGCGGGGTTGTGTGATTTGGCGGCGCGCGCGGGGTCTCTTACGATAGCCTCGCTGCTCCTCCCAGTGCCTCCTCCTCCTCGCTGCTGCTGCTGCTGCTGCTGCTGCAGCTTGTGGGGCTGCTGCTGCTGCTGCTGCTGCTGCTGCTGCTGCTGCTGCTGCTGCTGCTGCTTGTGGGGCTGCTGCTGCTGCTGCTGCTGCTACTGCTGCTGCTGCTGCTGCTTGCTGCTACTGCTGCTGCTATGCTGCTGTTAAGTTTGGGAGACACAGTCTACGCTAATAAGACTGCCCGATCGCGGAAACAGATGTGCGCTGAGCTACTAACCAGCCGATTTATTTTTTCACAGCGAAGTTGCCGACTGAGCGAGCGGCGGTGCGCCGAGCTGTGGCGGGCAGTGTGATCGCACTCCTGCTGCTGCTGCTGCTGCGGCGGCGGTGGCGCTGCTGGTCATGAAACCGGCGCCGAGCGCCCGCCTATAAGTGGCATTCTTTCCAGTTCTTTCGCCTCTGTTCTCTTCGCCGCGCGGGGAGCGTGTGTTAAATCTGCAATGAGAAAAATGCATTGTTGTGCGACGGGGCACACAAAAAAAGCCGGGCGCGAGGAATTAGCAGGTTGAGGCGCGGCTGGAGAAGGTGCATGGATGCCGAACTGTCAATTAGCAGTTGGGGCTCGCGCGAGAGAGCACGATATTTGTTTGACAACTTCGGCTTGGAAGCTGCATGCTGCGGCGAGTCCGTGTGATCTTTCCGTGTTGAAAAGACGCGCGAACAGGAGAGAAAAAGCCGCGTATTCGGCTTCGTATCTGGTGACGGATATCTCCTAAATGTTTCATTGAGGATGTTTACTCGCCATCGACACCCTTTCTACCGGCGCGTATAGCTTTCACAGAACGAATGTTTTTTAGAGAACGCTTGCCGCTAGCAAAACTATTCCCGAATCAACAGGAATTAGCGGGTATGCGGCGGTGTACATTGCTGCAAAGAAGATGAAACGACAACTCTATGCGCGCAGCACATGGTACGTGCCGCTTAATACATAGACTTGCAATGCTTAATCGCATAGACTCGCCCATGCACGCTGATGCTGCGCATGGAATGCCATCTCATTTCGTATTTCGTAATGTTCCTCGCTGTTGACAATTCTCCGACCATTGAAATCGATGGCTTGCGCCGTATTTCAATCGTCACAATAGGAGTCATTCGTCAGCTAATATATAGTGTCACATCGCAAATCTCTCACGGAGCTCTTAGTTCCAGTCGAGATTGTATACAAACACTCGATTACGTCAGCTTGTACGCCTTAATATAATCTTGTTTCTATTGGTATATCGGTAAGACTAACAAAGGCATCTAGCCGCATTAAACGCTTGGTTAGAATCGCAGCAGCGCGAGTAACGCGCCTATCATTGTCGTACCTACCTGCCCCACCTGCCTACCTGCCTCCGCTTATCTACCTGGATGTCGGCGCTCTCTCTCACGTGCGTAATCACGGATGATTGATGGACGATCAGCGGCTGTTGCACGCGAGCTTTCGGCGCTCCGCAGGTATCTAGCGGCCGATCCGAGAACTCGCTATGCGTGCGTGCGTGCGAGGGCCGTACGGTGTGCGTGCGTGCCGCTAAGTTGCCGTGCGTCGGCGGCCACGGGTTGGCGACCAGTGAACGCGAGTCGGCATCGACGACGACTCCAATGCGGCAGCGCAGCGAGCGAGCCGACGTCCCCCCCTTCTCCCCTGCGTCGATCGATGCGGGTAATTTTGCCAATGAGCCGTCGCGTACGAACGTCGCACAATTAGCACAATCCGTGCTTTTCGGGAACCCTGGGCCGGTAGATCAATGAGAGACCGTTTGTTACCGGGGCTACCGCCACGTCGCTCCGGCACGCTGCTGCTGCTGCTGCTGCTGCTCGTGGCCGCACATGCGTGCGTGCGCGCGTGCGTGTAAGTGTGTGCGTGTACGCCGCGTGAATGCACAAGCATGTGCGCGGCGGCACGGTTGGCCGACAATTACGCAGGGCGACAGCGGCAGCAGCGCGGGCAAGCGCGCGCGCTCTTTCTCGTGCTCTCTCTCTCTCTCTCTCTCTCTCTCTCTCTCT
>NW_014577341.1:275107-276784 GCF_000485595.1 Priapulus caudatus
AGAGAGAGAGAGAGAGAGAGAGAGAGAGAGAGAGAGAGAGAGAGATACAGAGAGCGAGAGCGAGCGGGAGAGAGAGAGTTTAATTAATTACGATTCGTGCGGTTCATACAGTAGTCACCGTAGTTTTGCACGTACTCATCCTAAACGCTTTTATACGTGATAATCAAGGGTGACTCTTGGCATCTTGAATCTCATTATAATTAATTAACTGGTGATACCATGTTACGGTTCCGCTGGCGGTTTTGCGTAACGCGTTAGTGCTGCACTGCTACACGTTTTATTTCAGTAGCATCATGGTCGTGACCTGTACGAAAGCGAAAGTGTTTACTCTGAAGATTATATCGTTTCATGCCACGTTACCAAATTGCCACAGGAATGCAGATAAATATATAATGCACTTAAACGCCCCGTAGTCATTCGTGCGGGTGGTTTGGAAAACGTAGACCATTTGTTATTCAACAGTACAACTCGTCTCTAAGCAGAAACAACTGAAATGGAAACTGACGCGGGGTTCACTTTAAACATTTATCGGCTGTACACGTCATTCTGTGTCAAAATATCTATAACTTAGTGCCAGTACATGCAGTCCTTCAGTGCAAGACAAATGAGAACATGTTCTAGGCAATTATTACGTATGCCCATTAGATTTGCTTATCACATAGACAATTGCTAGTCTGTTAGGATGGAAATCTATTCCGAATACTGTTATATTGAAATGTTCACAAGAAGATTTACAACAGTTAAATTGGTTCATTATCTTATAACCCTAGGTGCTGTATAGTTAATTATTGCGTGTTACTGACATTTCAGCTTTTTGAATCTACTATAATAACTGCAGCTTCTCAGAATGTCATTTATGCTATAGCAGATGTTATGAATAGATGCTTATAAAGTGAAGCACGTTGATGTAATTACACTTGCAGATCTGCATTCTACTCTCTTTTTTCATTCATTCCCTTCGCGTATTTAAATAAACATTTACAGTGAACGTGAATGATTGAACACTAAGCAAGCAGCGTCTTGCGTGTGCCAGCATCATGTCTGTTGCGAAGCTGTACATACGTCAATCGTCCCATCCATCTATCGACAAGGACGCTTTCTCCGTGTCTGTCCTGTTTTTTTATGAGTTTCCTATATCTGATGTCTTTCCTATTTCGCCTGCCATGTCCCCTCCATCTATCGACAAGGTTGGTTTCTCTGTGTCTCTTCTGTTTTTACAAGTTTTCTATGTTTTATGTCTTTCCTATTTCGCATGCCATGTCTGTCGCGAAGCTGTATATACGCCTGTATATCGACAAGGTCGATTCTCTCCTGTTTTACACGCGCAAAACAACGATGTACGTAATGTTGGGAAAACACTTTGCTTAATACAATGTGTGTTAATTCAGGTATCACTCACCTACTAGTAGGCTACTACACCTGTGGACATAGTCACGATTTGTCATAAAGTGCAGATCTAGAGCCTGTGACAGAGAAACACAGAGGCAGACAGACAGACGGACGGGCGGACGGACGGACAGCCAGACAGACGGACAGACAGACAGACGGACAGACAGACAGACGGACAGACAGACAGACGGACAGATAGACAGACAGGCAGACAGACAGACAGACAGACAGACAGACAGACAGACAGACAGACAGACAGACAGACAGACAGACAGCAGCAGACAGACA
>NW_014577341.1:276809-293136 GCF_000485595.1 Priapulus caudatus
AGATTGGGTAGTTAACGCAGAGTAATAAGGCTCAGTCGGCTGGCGGGATGAGCGCTTTCTGTGCATTTTCCGCGCTTGAATGAAGAAATCAATTCGCACAGTAATAGCCATAATAAAAAGCCATGGTAATTTGGTTTGGCATAGAGTCAAATGCGATTCCTACACTTACAACGTTTTCTTTTGATTCGAAAACCTATGAATGCGTGTAACTTCGTGCGTAATGAATGACGCGGGGACCGGTGGCACGTGGCGTTTCGCATACCGTACAGGGGGGGACCACACAACACCTACACCCTCCTGGAACTGATTCCCCCACAACAAGGCACTGGATTCGTCTCAAGAATTAATATAACCATTATAATTTTTATTAGTATTCTATTATCATGTATTGTAGTTTTTGGCCGTATAAATAATAAATAACGTAAATGAACACAAATCAACTATTTACTACTAAGTTTCCATGTTTTATGTACTCTGTTGCCTAAAAAATATACATTTTATGCGTTTCCTGCACAGTGGTGTGCGTGCGAAAGACTACACCATTTAAGGTAGTATCTGTAACGGCCTTTTTATTATAAGACGCAGTATTTTTTTTACGGACGATTATTAGGAGACACTTTACTGGTAGGCAAATACCATCTGTTTTTTGTTTACGATATTTGCTATTTGTTGCAAACGCCCTAAGTGCCTTTGATTACCCTTTGATTACTCTCGCAGAGCCTGCTTATCTTCACAGTACCCCCATGGTCGTGGTTCAACGTGATGTACGTCCGACAAGTCAAGTTAAGTAACTGATTCACAACACTCAAATAAAGGCAAAGAGTGTAACAACAACTAGCGCATGCCGCGTACGAAGTATATTAGAATGTTGTCAGTATTTCAACGTTTGTTAAATCAAGCCTCGGAAGCATGGTCTTTACTATGATTTTGGATATGACGTAGCATCAACGGCAACGGATATATGTTGCGCGAACATCCTACAATGTCCTGCAGACAGTCCTTGAGGATAACCTTTCGTGGCAAACAAGTTTTTTCAAACCGTGCAACTTCAAGTTTTCTGAATTCATTGTTGGGCAAATACAAGTGGTATAAGCTTAAAAGACGCAACACGGTTTTAGACCACATTAGCGCATAGGGAATCTTACATTTGCAGCTGCGTTCCTGGTCCCCCATTTGCACACACTCGCCCTACGTAACGCTCTGGTCAGCCGCGAGGACACGCGGGAATCGCTTTGATCATTCTTGGATCTCTTGGATGCATGCTTGGATCATGGCTTGGATCTCTTTTGGATCATCTTCTTAAGCGCGTGAGAGACTACTATATAAGGACAGACGTGAGTTTTCGGGGTGACGGCCCTCGGTGACGGTGAGTCTCGGTGACGGTCGAGTCTCGGTGAACGGTGAGTCTATGGGGACTGCCTGCCTGGGTGCATGTCTAACTGCCTGCCCTCTGCTGCCCTGGCCTGTCTTTGTCTATGCTGTTCGTCTGTTCTGTCTGTCGCTTCTTGTCGCCTTCTATAGAACGGCCACCTGTCTATAAAGGACAACTTCTATAGAACGGCCACCTGTCTATAAAGGACACTTTCGGTGTTTTTCTTGAGTGGAAGTTATACATTGAAACCAACGCGTATAGAACGCGAACCTGTCTAAGAAGAACAGTTTTAGCATTTCCATTGACTGCCCATATCGTATCCGGACGACCCCTTGGACAACTACCCACCGGACAACTACCACCCGGACAATTACCCCCCCTAGGACAACTCCCACCCGGACAACTGCCACCCGGACAACTAACCTCTAGCCTCTAGGGTTAGGGTTAGGGTTAGGGTTATCCTAGGGGTGTAATTGTCCTAGGGGGGTAGTTGTCCGGGTGGCAGTTGTCTGGGTGGCAGTTGTCCGGGTGGTAGAACTTTGTCCTAGGGGGGGAATTGTCCGGGTGGTATAGTTGTCCGGGGGGTAGTTGTCCAGGGGGTAGTAGTCCTAGAATCTGCCCATATATTTATCAAGAGCTAATAATACATACATGTATTATTGTATTATATAATGCATTATTAGCTTTTGATATATCTATATATATCTATATTATATATAATATATATCAAGCTGCGTATAAAGAAGGTCCTCGTAATCCAATACTGGCAAAGAATTCGTGCAACAATAGAATGGGGAAGTTTATTAATTCGGACTACATACTGCCCACGCATGGCAGTGGGTTGGCAGCTAATGCCATGTTTCCCAGGGGCGCACCGCTGTAGCGTCCTCTTCCCTTCTTTTAATACCTCGGACCGGTGAAGGCGCTCATGATGCGAATCGGCGCGCCGAGGATCGACATCTTTGTGTCTCCAATCACAGCCTACTAGCCGCACCAGTCTTTGATATCTTTATATATAGCTGAAACCCGCTGCCCTACGCGGGCTTTAGTCGCCTGTGATCATGTGGTTAATCCGAATCAAGTGCAGTAGTGTTATGTGGTACAGGTGTTATATGGACGAAGTTTTGGAGTTGTAACTTGTTGCACATGTTTGGTTTTTATGGGTTGAGTATTCAAGTTACAAAACATGTCAAGTCAAAAAAATTGCTTACACGTCTAACACATTAACCATTTGTGTGGCGAAGCTACACAGTGAAATACACACACCCACAGCAGAACATGATTTTTATTGTATCATGTATCTGGTTGATAATACGCGACCCAAACCTTAGAATATACGATAGGATGTGAATGGGTACATACGTAAACGTAATGTACGTGCCTTCGCAAAATGTTTTCCAGCTCGTGTGCGACGTACGTTAATATTGAACGTGCTTGTGATGCGACCGCTTTGTGAGCAGATCGGTGTTCACGACATCCCGCTAACTGTATCCAGCATTGGCCAAACTCAAAAAAAATCTTGCTCTGATGAATATTTCAACTTGGACATCTCATATGGGGAAACCTATATATGGACTAATAGCTACTGAATATTTAACCTTCATTATTAACATGGTTATTCTACCTTACGTTATGGGGCCCTTACCAGCAAAATTCTTCCGACAACAGGCTGCGACCACAGAACAGAGATATCCACGTACAGAACAACGAACGAGCATTGAAACCTGTGAAACAAAACGAAAAAATACAAACAAAACGTAAACAAAAACGGCGCCCCTATTTTCAGCCCATGTTTACCCGTTTTTTTGTTGATTTTGTCTTTTTTACGACCGAAACAAACGGTTTTCAAACCGTAGTAATGTTAGAAGCCCGTCCGTGCTAACGTCATCGATCTTCCTTCTGTAAATTTGCGCGCTATTTGGATCCGAGAATCGACGAGCCTGTCATTAACATACATACAAACATTCGCCAAATTATAGTAAAGATTGGGAACCTCATTGGGACACCAAGATCGCCGATGCTAAAATTCGCCAAAATTCGTCAGAACTAGGGGCATTCCCTGCCTACTGTTCAGCTAAGGTTTCCCTAACATAGACGTCATACGTTCACCTCCTTTTGCATCACAGGTCGGTGCAAGTCCATTGTGAAACACTTGTGTTGATATATTTATTTTTATTGAGACGTCAATTAAGTGTCTGCCCAACTGCATGGCTCGATATCGTCTTGTAGAATCTCAAACTCTCAGAGAGGCGGGCACATAACGTGCAAGCGCACATGTTCATCTCTGTTATTGTTTGACTGCTCTGAATGCGTGATTGATCAGGGAGGGGTGCAATGGTATAGAGGGAGACCATTGTTCTTTGGGTTCCGAAAGAACAGTCGAAGTCTCCAGCTGTTGGACAATTTCAATGTGTCCATTGGTCAATTGGAACTCCTGCATAGACTGACCCGGAAGATCCATTTGATGCTCGACAAATAGAAGCAATTCAAGGGAGTGGTATAAGTTGCTGGCTTATTTAGCCGGCCGGATAGTTTCTTATTTAGAGACAAATCCGTTCGTAGTTGTTATTCTAGAAGAGCTAGTCGATGAGCATGTCCCTGCAGGGTGGAGCGCGCGCTGTGGAGACGTGCGGCCGGGCCGTGGGCGGGAGGGAGTTGGCGGCACGGGGTGGGTCTTCGGCACTGCGACATCGCTCCATACTTTAACCATCCCCGCGTCCCGGGCCGTTCGCCATATCTCGCGGAACTGGCGTGGTCTCATCCGCGCGCAGCCGTTAAAGATGCAACAGAAAAGCTGTGCCTACGCATCTTGTATGCATGTCTCTCCAGTATATTATATATATATAATATTATTATTGTTTTACTGTAGGCATGCTTAGATTTCAGCTTCAACGCAATTTAAACTCGTTTTCGTTATATTTATCACGCTCGTGTACGTTACTCGCCTGGCAGCTTATCTCTGAAATCGTACACTTCGCTTGGCTAATATTATTCACGTCTGTCCTGTCCATCCTAGTTTGCACGGAGTGTGCGGGAGTATGAGAACCTCCAGCTGAGTCAAACACTCAGCGATGTGGAGAAGTAGCAAGCAGGCCGTATGGGTGTCATAGGAGCAAGGTCGCAACCCCCAGCTGGCCCAGCTAAACGGTGATGCCCACAGTACCAGCTGGCAAGGCAGCACAGGTAAATAACACCCCACCACCCACCACGCGACACACACACACGCAGCCACACACGCCCACGGACAAAGCACCCACACGCACGGACATCACAGCCACGCACACACACCACACTAAACGCATGACCACGCATGCACATCACATGCACGCACCACAGCACCCTGCGCGTCACGCACGTAGCGCAGCGAAAACACGCGACACACGCATGCATACACGCACGCACGCACGCTCCACACACGCGCACGCACTGCTCTACGACGCACGCACGAACCACGCACGTCCCACGCACGCACGGCGCACACAAAGCACACCCAGCGGCGATACACACAGACGGACGCACGTAAAACACACCCACCCCGCCAACGCACGACTACGCACCACGCCCCACCGCCCCGGCACGAAACACCGCGACCACGCGCCGAGGGCGGTACACACACGTACACACGCCGCGCGCACACATGGCGCACACAAACACCACACACAACGGCGGGGGCACACACCAACATCACACACAAGCGCAATAACTACAGCACCACCACATCGGACCACACTATCACCGCACGCACACAGTCCCGCCGCAGCACACACACACCACACACACACACACACACCACTAAACGCATCGCCGCGAGCGCATGCACGACTACATGCACGTGACGCACACGCACACTCGCGTACGCACGTACCAACGAACAACGCACACGACGAGTGCATACTACGCCACGGCACCGCAACGCTCACACGCACGCAGCCGTCACCACGCAAACGGCCACGCCACGCACGCACGCCGCACACAAACACACGAGCGCATACACAGCCACGTACCGCACGTACACACTACGCACGCACGCACCCCACGCACGGCACGCGCCACGCACGCACGACGCGCGAGCGCACACGACACGTACACACGCGAGCACACACACATGCGCTACACCACACAGCACACACAGCACACCCACCACAAGCGCATATCACACCACAGACGGACACACGCACCGAGGCCGTGACACACACACACGCACAAGCCACACACACACACGCACACACCTGCACACACCGACCGCCGCGGGGCCGCAAACACACACCACACCACACGGCGTGCACACGAGCGCATTACACCCACCATCGCACGCTCACCGCACGCACGCGCACGCACGACACCACCCCCCCACACCACCACACAACGACACACGCCACACACCCACATTCTTCACTATCCTGAGCGCCCACCGACCAACAGCCCACCACAGGCACCAACAGCCCGGCAGGGCCAAAACCGGTTAACCACTTCCACACGCGCGGGCGCAGGGGGCACGGCAAAACGTGCGCCTCTTCACTTAAACAGATTAAGGGCGAGCAGTCTCGCCATGTTCCTAGCGATTCCAATAATGTCACCACCCCTTCCAGTACCCTCACTTGGTATATTTTTATACACCGCGGCTGACCGCGGCGCTTTCCTGCAGAATAGCTCAGGGCGAGGTATCCTACCCCCTATACGGAGCCAGCGACGAATATGCTCCTGTAAATCCCCCTTCCTGAAATAGTCCATGTCATCACTCATTATTCAAAATCTTCTTTGTTAGTATATGCCAACATATTAAATATAGGAATAGTTATGCTCGTTTTGTGTCTTCTTGTGTATTATAAGCCAGATGAGAGCGACGTTCGGGGTAACCTTACACCACGGCCCTTTCTTGTTTGTTTAAGCCCCTCCGCCGCCAACGCTCACTAAAGTAACTATTCATATAACTGTGATATAAATCATCTTTCCTTGGCCGTGGTAACAATCATAGCCTTTTGTTTCATGTACAAAGGACTTTTTTAACTAAGTTTTTTCCAGATTTTCTCCTCTCATCTTAAATATAGTTGTAAGTCTTGGGTTTGTGAGGCGTGTTAATGTATTATGTGTAAACATAATCGTTTTTTCTCAATCGACCAACACATTCGCACTAAAAAACATGTATTCGGGTTTGTATATTTAATTTACGTGGTTCCTTATCGTTTCAAAGCTGTGTGGAAAACCCAATCCGTCAGTCGTAGTTTATCGTTACACAGTTCTTTAAGCGTTACGCCAGAGAGTCCAGCGGCGGTGCAAGGTGTATCTGCTATTGCCAGTGCCTTGCGAACAGTAAAAAGATGAATTGGCTGCGAAGCGAGCGAGCAACGGCCATAGCGAGAGAGGCAAAGCCCAGAGAAGCAGGGACCAGCTCTTCCTAAGAAGCGATACTATATTCATGTCAAGTAAACTGGCTTAGTACATTGAGCGCTAGCCCTGATATTTCGCACACGGTACGCACGCAAGCGCGCGCCACCAACGGGCACGCACCACTACATACATATATTTATATATTATTTTCCATTTATATTAGTTTATATATTGTGCATATATAAGTATATATATGCTTTTGCAAATATTCCTATATATAGTATATATATTATATATATATACAGCCGGAACCCATGTTTATATGATATATATATTCCCACCATTACATCACTATATATATTATACCGCAAACTCACTGCATAGTATTATGTCTCCCAGTTGTGCTTGTCATTTGCAATATTTCCTGGTAATTTAATCTGGGGGCGGAAAAACAACTCGAAAACCTTATCTGAAATTATATATACATATATATAAACTTCATTTCCCCAACATTAAATTTAACACAGGAAATATTGACTACATCCCACACCCTAATTATTGCACTGAATTCTATATATATATAGGAGTTAATAACCAGACAAATTTGTCTTTATTAACTGCCTGATAAATATGGATATATTAATATACTGATACCATGATCATATACCACATTTCCTCTAGTATATATAGATTATTTCCTGTGTAATTTAATTGGAAAACCTGACTTAAAATATCTTGAAATGACAACAACTGGAGACATATATTCATGCACTGAATTATGATACATATTATATCATAATATATATATATCATATATAACATTAATATATATTATATAGCTATGATTGTATATATATATATATATATATATACATATATACATACAATCAAAGGCTAATATCTATTATTAGCTCTTGATACAATAAAACCTGTACACAGCAATTACACACTAAACCATCTCAATAAAATAGCGGCCTTTCTGTTACGAAAACTTAAATAAACAGAACAGAACATCTGTCTATACTCGTGTGAAAATAAACTTGAAAATACTTGAATATTCAAGTTCTGATGGACTTGAATATTCATGTTAATTCATCTTATTTAATTCCACTGTTAAAAGAACTTGCATTTTCCTGAATTAACTTGCTGGTATTTGGATGGGAAATTCAAGAATATTCAAAATAATTCAAGTTTATAGATGAACTAATGTGAACACACCGCAAATTAATTAGTACCAGCAACTAGAGCCAACCCAGCATACATATCCAGCACCCAGAACCCAGTACATATCCAGCACATAGGCCAGCCACAGACTCAAACCAGCATATGTCCAGTACTGTACTGGGGATGTACTGGACTTCCAGTACATCCCCAGTAGAGCAGAGAAAAACTCGAGTGATTGTTCCAGTACATGTCCAGCGCGCGCTATATCAACTGGATAAAAGAAAAACTCCTTTATATTAATGGAAATAAGACTCGTGTATTGTACTATTTACTCAGTTCAAGTGACTTGTATTTCTGCGGGCTGCTGGAATAAAATACCAGTTATTTCAAGAAATTTGAATTTTTAGTGGATGACAACCTTTAAAATATCAGTTATTTCAAGATAACTTGCACTTTCTGAGACTGGAATTAACTTGGATTAACTTGAACTTCAAGTATCTATATTAAGTCCATGTTTATTCATGATAATTCAAGTTCAGTGACTTGAATACAACTTTAATAATTCATGCATTCATGTTATTTCAAGTTCTTTCAAGAAACTGGAATAATATTTTCACACAGGTTTAAAACAACACTTGGCGCTTTCCTGGAGTCATCCCTGTATGCACATGTGACTAGTTTTGTGCCCATCTCGTAACCCCTCTCCCCCACATCTGCCACACCGGAAAACCATTGCACGACCCTGCCAGCAGAGTTGGTGATTCAGTCACATTTTTAAGTGGTTTAAGTAGCGTTTTACAGGCTCTAGTACGGTCGCGACGGATTGAAATTCCCTGATTGTTTGTAATTTTGGATATTTTGCCGGTTGCCGCCGCGCATACGCACGGCCGGCCGAATCGCGCGAGTATTCATCAGGCCCGACAGAAACTCGTTAGCGCCGGAAGCACGTCGCAGCATATTGACAGTAATGCAATTATGCGCTCTGATTGCGCGAGCCGCTTGGCAGGAAATTAAAATTCTCACGTGAAGTTTGTGCCGATGTGCTAGAAGGGCGAGGCGCAGCGGCAGCTAGTAGCGCCCCCTGCTGCTTGTGCTTCCCCGCGCGCGCGCCTTCGCCCGATTGAACTTTCTTCGCACATTAGAAAAGTCATCAGTCTGAATATCAATGAGTGTTTTTTCTTTCTTTCGAATCGCGTTGCCTAGCACGCGTTAGGCTAGCAGACGTAGAAGCGTACACGCGGCTAATGCAGAGCATGCATGCAGGCAATTTAGTTGATTGTGAAGCAGAGACAGTTAGCAGACAGTGGCGAGACAGTTTTCGAGGTTCTGCTAAAGGCTGAGGTTAGGTTAGGAATTGTTACCTTTAGTATATAAAGGCTGCTGGGCGTGTTGTCAGGGTGTAGACTGCTAGGGTGTAGACTGCTAGGGTGTAGACTGCTAGGGTGTAGACTGCTAGACAGACAGACAGACAGACAGACGGACAGATAGACAGACAGGTAGGCAGAGAGGCAGGCAGTTAGACATGCACCCAGGCAGGCAGTCCCCATAGACTCACCGTCACCGAGACTCACCGTCACCGAGACTCACCGTCACCGAGGCCGTCACCGAAACTCACGTTGTCCTTATATAGTAGTCCTCTCACGCGCTAGAGATGATCCAAGAGATCCAAGATGATCCAAGATGATCCAAGAGATCCAAGATGATCCAAGCGATTCCCGCGTGCCTCGCGCTGACAGAGCGTACGTAGTGTGTGCATGGACAGGACGAGCTGCAATGTAGATTCCCTATGGCTAATGTGTCTAGCCGTGTTGCGTCTTTAGTCTTTACCACTTGTATTTGCACAATGATTCAGCAAACTTGAAGTTGAGTTGAAAAACTTGTTTCCCACGAAGGTTATCCTAAGGATGTCTCAGGACATTGTGTAGATGTTCGACGCACATATATCCGTTGCCGTGTGCGTCTATACAAAGATCATATAAAGACCTGCTCCGAGGCTGATTTTTACGTGAAATACTGACAAATTCTAATTACTTCGTACGACGGCATGCGCTAGTGTTGTTACATCTTTGCCTTTATTTGATGTTGTGATCAGTTACTTACTTGACTGCGACGTACATCATCGTTGAACCACGACCATGGGGCGTGGATGTGAGATAAAGCAGGCTCTGCGAGAGTAATCAAGGGTAATCAAAGGCACTTAGGCCGTTTCAACAAATAGAATTATCGTAAACAAACAGATTGTATTTGCTACCAAAGTAAGTGTCTCTTAATAATCTGCCGTAAAAAGATCTGCGTATAATAAAGGCCGTACAGATACTCCTTTAGAATGTGTGTAGTCTTGTCGCACGCACACCACTGTGCAGGAACGCATAAAATGTATATTTTTTTAGGCAACAGAGTACATAAACATGGAAACTTTTGTAGTAAATAGATGATTTTGTGTTCATTTACGTTAATTTTATTATTTATACGACCAAGAACTAACAATACATGTAATGAATAATAATAAAATTATAATGTATTATTAACTCTTGAGACGATCCAAGTGCCTGTGTGGGGAATCAGTTCCAAGTGCTAGGTGTGTGTGGTCCCCCCTGTACGTATGCGAACGCACGTGCCACCGTCCCCGGCGTCAGTCATACGCACGAACTTACACGCATTCATAGTTTCGAATCAAAAGAAACGTGTAAGTGTAGGATCGCATGACTCTGCAAACCAAATTACCATGGCTTTGTTATTATGGCTATTACTGTGCGATTGATTTCTCATTCAACGCGGAAAATGCCAGAGCGCTCTCCCGCAGCCGACTGGAGCCTTATTACTCTGGTTAACTCCCGGTGTCTGTACGTGTTTCCTAGATACACGCTATAGACATTGTCATTACCAGCGCATGCACAAACCCAGCCATTCAAGTTGGCATTGATTTTTCTCAATTTTATTTCGTATGGCCATTTTTCGTCCGTACACACACGCACGCACACACGCACGCGCGCACGCACACATGCACACGCACACATACACGAGCACAGACACGCACATGCACGCACACGCACACACACGCAAGTAGTTAGAAATAACGCGGGCAACTAGCATTCTATTTGTGTTCTGTGTAGGCAGCTAATTTGTGCAAATAATTTGTGTGGCATTGTTACATTGTTGCTATAAAAGTTTACGTTTGCGCTATCCGATGGCGGTTGGCTGTGGATTAGCGTGAAATTATTAGTTTTAACTCTTTTGCTCTAACTTCCACCTTATTACCTCTTCTATCCAGATTGCCACTCTTGCCTCTTCAGACTCATTTAGTGCAGTGTTGCCACACTGAGATCTTATCATGCCAGTTTATGCCATCTTATCATGCCATAAGTGATACCTAAAAACTATCAGCGGCCTGTTGTCAGAAACATCGTAAAGTTAAGACTAATGTTGAGACTAATTTTGTTTCTGACAACGTCCTCTGGTTGTTAGACGCCTAGCGTACATGTCAGCTTACGAAGCCCACTGTAACAATCACCAAGCACCCTCGTTTGATCTTGCCAGCATCACTTGGCTTGCTATTATCACTTCTAAACTTGTAATTATTCATGCAAGTAAGTCAAGGCAAGAGTTATACAGTAAAATCTGAGTTAGTGGACACCCCTATAGAACGGCCACCTGTCTATAAAGGACACCCCTATAGAACGGCCACCTGTCTATAAAGGACACCCCTATAGAACGGCCACCTGTCTATAAAGGACACCCCTATAGAACGGCCACCTGTCTATAAAGGACACCCCTATAGAACGGCCACCTGTCTATAAAGGACACTTTCGGTGTTTTTCTTGAGTGGAAGTTATACATTGAAACCAACGCGTATAGAACGCGAACCTGTCTAAGAAGAACAGTTTTAGCATTTCCATTGACTGCATGCCCATATCGTATCCGGACGACCCCTTGGACAACTACCCACCGGACAACTACCACCCGGACAATTACCCCCTAGGACAACTCCCACCCGGACAACTGCCACCCGGACAACTATCCCCTAGGGTTAGGGTTAGGGTTGTTCCTAGGGGGGTAATTGTCCTAGGGGGGTAGTTGTCCGGGTGGCAGTTGTCTGGGTGGCAGTTGTCCGGGTGGTAGAACTTTGTCCTAGGGGGGTAATTGTCTGGGGGGTAGTTGTCCAGGGGGTAGTAGTCCTAGAATCTGCCCATATATTTATCAAGAGCTAATAATACATACATGTATTATTGTATTATATAATGCATTATTAGCTTTTGATATATATATATATATATATATATATATATATATATATACTATATCAAAGCGTCATAAAGAAGGTCTTTAAGTAATACTGCAAAGAATCGTCAAATTATATATATATATTAATATTATTTTAGTTTATTAATTCGACTTGGAATACTCGCAAGCATGGTTTCAGCATGGCATTTTACCGTTTGGACGCATCTCCTTTATACGTTCTCGACGTCGATGCGGCCATGTGCCGAGGGCGCCGCCCGAGATTGACCCACTTGTGTCTTCCAATCACAGCCCTACCCCGCACCAGCTCTTTTGATATTTTAAGAATATGGGGACCACGCAAATCGCCGATAACTAAAATCGGGCAAATCTCAAGGAACTAGGGCATTCTGCTTATGTTAGAACGGTTTCCATACGATAGAGTACAAATACGTTTCACCTATTTGCAGCACGAGGCGATCATCATTCGTGAAAAACTTGTGTGAATATTACTTTTATTGAGAGTTCCAAGTGTCTGATGCCATGTCCGCTTTCAACGGTCTTGCACGTGCGTCAAGAGCCATCCAACTAACCAACATCTCGTTATTGTTTACGCCTGAACCTGCGTCGATCTCGATCAGCGAGGCGCGCTGATTACCGCAGGCAGCCATTTCTTCTGCGCGGTTCGACAAAACACAACTTCATTGACAATTTCATCGTCCATTTCCAATTGGACAGCTTGCATCAAATTGACCCAACACCGCCATTTACTGCACCTATATACGTCAAACAACATCACAGTGTATATATTGCTCTTATTTAGGCCGCCGATAGGTTCTTTAATTTAGAACAAAGTCTTCATTGTTATCTCTAAACTACAACCAGCCGCTGACCGCTGTGAGACGTCGCGCTTGAGGTCCATCCGAATTTGGCGCCATCTCACGCGGAACAGCGCTCACACTCACACACCAACGCGTCACGCCGTGCGCATATCCGCGCGATCGCGGCAGTCTCATCGCGCCGCACCGCTAGCACCTCATACAGCAAAGCCTGTTGGCACGCAATCTTGTATCAAATGTCTCTCTAGATATATAATATATATAATATATATATAAATATATATATATATTAATATATATTGGTTTTACTGTACAATGCTTAGATTTCACGGCAATTTTACTCGTTTCGTTATATTATCTCCCCCGTGTCTACTCGCCCCTGCAGCTACCTCTGCAAACGTTAACACCCTTCCGCTTCTCGCCATATCTCACTCACTGTCTTCTGTCATCTACTTCGCAGGGCAGCTGGTGCGCGAGTATGAGATCCAGCTGATCGCTCAAACACTCCACGGATCGTGGCAGAACCGCTAACAGCGCAGCGTCTGGTCGTAGAGGAGGCAAGGTCGCAAGCAAGCTCCCAGCTCGTAGACGCACAGTCACTGCAGAAAAGTAATAATCAACGCCACGGACACACGCACACTGCACACAACACACGCACGGACACAGCACACGCACGACATCACACACACGCACCACACACACACTAAACGCATGGACGCCCAACGCATGCCACACTATCGCACGCACACACATCGCGTAGACGTAGCGACACAGCAAGCAGTGCATAACGTACACGCGAACGCTCACACGCCACGCACGCTCACACCGCACGCAACGAACGCACGCACTGCAAGCGACAGCATCGCGCACACAAACAAACGCCGCGCATACACACACGGACGCAAACGTACGGAACACACGCACGGCCAGCCACGCACGCACGCAACGCAGCCGCACAGCGCACGCAAAACAAGCACGTTCATCACCGCGCGAGCGTAAACACACACGTACAGCACGCGCGCCGCACACACAAGCAACAAACACCCACACACAACAGAAATCACAACACACAACACACAAGCGCATACGACACAACAACACACGGACACACACACAACCAAAAAAGCACCGCACACACCACACACACACACAAGCACAACACACACACAGCTCACTATGCGGACCACGCGCATGCACAACATGCAACGCCTGAGCGCACGATGCCGTACGCAACGTACCCCCGCCCACGAAAACCCCACAACGACGTGCCTACAACCACGCCACACGCCTCAAACGACCGCACCACAACCACCCGCACCGCCCGACGCACCGCCGCGAACCACAGCGCACCACACACGGACGACACGTCCAGCCACGCACCGCAGCAGCGCAGCCACCACGCGCCAACGTCACGCCACGCGCCGCCGCCGCACACCGCCGCAGACAACCGCACACGCACACGAACACCACACACCCAAAACACAAAAGCCCATACCCCAATAACCAGACGCGCACACACACACACCACCGCAACCATCCACCACAGCGCGCCAACACAATGCACCACACTCTCGTGCGCACACACGACACACACACCGAGAGCGCATTACACGACCGCCAAGCGCATGCCGCGCATGCCACACAGCAACACCCACACACACACACACACACACACACACACACACACGCACTAACCGCTACCCTCATACCTCTCCACAGCGACCACGGCACGCGACAACGTGCGCCACCTCTCCTTCCACTTAAAGATTAAGCGAGCCAATTTTCCTAGGCAGTCCAAGTAATCGCACACCCAGTACCACTTTGGTATATTTTATACACCCTTCCTGCAGATAGCTCAGGCCATGTATCCTACCCCTACCACCTATAGGAGCACACCCACGCCGGACGAAATGCTCTGAAATCCCCCGTCCCTAAACAGTACATGTAATCTCTCATTTCAAATTCTTCTTGTTAGTAGTATGCCAACATATGTAATATATAGGAGTAGTAGTCTCTTGTTGTCCTTTGTGTATCAAAGCAGGATGAAGACGTTTCGGGGTAACTACAACGTTTTTGGTGTTACACCCCTCCCTCCAACGCTCACAAAAGTATACTCATATGATACGGTGATTAAATCTCTTTCCTTTGCCGTGGTAAACAATCATGCTTTTGTTTATTGTAAAAGACGCTTTTTAACCCCCTAATTTTTTTCAGATTTCTCTTCCATCTTAAAATAGTTGTAAGTCTTGGGGTGTTGTAGCGTGTTAATGTATTATTGTAAACATATCGTTTTTTCTCATGACAACACATCGCACTAACATGTTTTCGTTTGTATATATACGTCGGGTTCTTACGTTCAAAGGCTTGGTTGGAAAAACCATCGTATCTATTTATCTACGCAGTTCTTTAAGCGTTAGCAGATAGTCAGCGTGCAGTGTATTGCTATTCCAGGTGCTGTGTGAACAGTATAAGATGAGTATGGCTGCGAAGGAGCGGGAGGCACGACAAATGAGGGAAGAGCAAAGCCACAGAGAGCAGGAGCTCAGCTCTTTCCAAGAAGCTGTACGTATTCACTGTGCAATAAACTGCTTATTGACACTAGCCATGCATATTCGCACACGTACGCACGCACACACGCACGCACGCACGCACGCACATACATATATTTATTTATTTTCATTTATATATGTTTATATATGTGTGCATATATATATATATATATGTTTTCAATATTTATATATATTATATATATTATATATATATACAGGAAATGTTAATATATAATTAATATATTATATATATATATTATATAAATTAACAGTGCATAATTATGTCTCCAGTTGTTGTCATTTCAATATTTCCTGTGTAACTTTAATTGGGAAACTGAACTTATTATCGAATTTTCCTGTGCTAATTAATTGGGAAAACTGAAACTTATATAATATTGAAAATGACAACAACTGAGTACAATAACTTATGCAGCTGATTTATATATATATATATATCATCATAATATAGATATATAAAATATATAACATATATATATATATTATATTTATATATATATATATATGATACATATATACATACCAATCCACACAGCTAATAATTATTACTTAGCTCTTGACTACAATAAAAACTGTACACAGCAATTACACACTAAACACTCAATAAAATCAGCGCTGGTCTCTCTGTTACGGAACTTAAATAAACGAGAACGGAACATCTGTCTATACTCGTGTGAAAATAAAACTTGAAAGTACTTGATATCTCAAGTTTCTGATGACTTTGAATATTCAGCGTTTAATCGTCATCTTATTAAACAAAAAAAATAATTCACTGTCAAAAGAAGCTGGGCATCTTTGTCTGAATTAAACTTGCTGGTAATTGGGATGGGAAAATATCA
>NW_014577341.1:295907-312058 GCF_000485595.1 Priapulus caudatus
AGACTGCTAGGGTGTAGACTGCTAGAGACTGCTAGGGTGTAGACTGCTAGAGACTGCTAGGGTGTAGACTGCTAGAGACTGCTAGGGTGTAGACTGCTAGAGACTGCTAGGGTGTAGACTGCTAGAGACTGCTAGGGTGTAGACTGCTAGGGTGTAGACTGCTAGGGTGTAGTGTACGACAACATTCTCTCACCACAGCGGTATGAGGAGTGTATAATATAGACTATTAATATGAACTTCTATCGGGAATGAATAATAATAGAATAATAGATAATAATCTATTATTATTCACTCCTGATTCTACACTATACACTCCTGACGGTATAACCTGTGTGGTATACCTACTGGTTTTAACTTTGCGTCGGGAAGAGCCTGATATGAGCAGTAGCGGATAGGAGGATATATAAATGAATTACCTTTGCATGACAGTGGATTTCCCTTTGTCGATAAATTCACCGCACGGCTGCAACATATTGTGTAACTGAATACTTTCAAGTTCGCAGACACGAACGAAACGCGAATGAGTATTTTCGGAAAAAGCTTTTGATTTAGGCAGATAATGACGTTTGATTCGATAAATTCCGGGACATCAGCATGAACGTATCGTGACCGCGAGTTGTTGCATGATGACGCATGCACTGCATAATGCATCTGAAGTCTCTCCCATATGTTTTGAAGGCCTTTTTGTGTGTGGCAGAGAGAGAGAGAGAGAGAGAGAGAGAGAGAGAGAGAGAGAGAGAGGAGAGAGAGAGAGAGAGGAGAGAGAGAGAAGAGAGAGAGAGAGAGAGAGAGAGAAGAGAAGGGAAGAGAGAGAGAGAGAGGGAGAAGAGGGAGAGAGGGAGAGAGGGACGTGAGGGAGGAGAGGGGCAGAAGAGGGAGAGAGAGAGGGAGGCTCCATACAAAAATTTGCTCGAGCGTCAGCTGCTGTAGTCTGCGCGCGCCACTCTACCGAATTTACATGAGCACTGCTTTACATATGATACATCACTAGTAGTTCGGTCGCAGTGTGTTTATTTATTGCCACACAGCCGACAAATCAATTCCCTCAATAATTTCAAAAACTCCGCACTGGGCTTCTATGTGGAAGATTGCGTCTCTAATGATGCAGTAATTGGCAAAATCAGCATCAGCGCGGCCTGCAGAACTGGCGGCTCGCCTAAATAATGCTAACATTTTATTATACTAATTGTGTGTGTGTGTGTTGTTGTGGTGTGTTGTGTGTGTGTGTGGTGTCTGTGTGCGTGTGCGTGTGCGGTGCGTGTGCGTGTGCGTGTGCGTGTGCGTGTGCGTGTGCGTGTGCCTGTGCGTGTGCGTGTGCGCGTGCGCGAGCGCGTGCGCGTGTGCGTGTGCGTGTGCGTGTGTGTGTGTGTGTGTGCAGTTCATCGGGTGAGAGTCCACAAGTCAAAACCATGCGCGTGAATTAAGAAAAGAAGTACCCCGCCCTTCGCTAGAAATCTCCCTCGCTAGAAATCTCCCTCGCTAGAAATCTCCCTCGCTAGAAATCTCCCTCGCTAGAAATCTCCATCCCTGGAGGTCTCCTTGGACGTTTTGTTGCACCTATACGTAACAACTCTGCAGAAAGCGCGTGCAGGCCGGTTAGCCACAAGTTACCTTCATTCTCGCTTTTTACTACGTGGCACTACTCCTACTACGTGAAACAGCCGTAGAGCCTGGTCGGGCTGGTGCAGGGGGAATACATGTGCGATTGGACTACTGCGACGGTATCGCATCCACGAGAAGAATGATTTCTCACTCTGAAACCCACCCACAACAATGTGCTAAACCCAGGAGTGTATAATATAGACTATATATATATATATACTATATACTATATTAATATACGTACTACATTATACACCGAGTATAATGAGACAATGGTATAGTAGACAAGAGTAGACAATAGACTATTACACCTTTGACACTATATTATCATACACTCCTGCTAAACCTACATCAGGTGAAAGCTCGCTGCACAATACAAAGAAAGTCTTGCTGTGGCTAACACACAGGCAGCTGTCCGGTTGTTACACCACTATTATGATTGCGTGCTAAATCATCAATATTGTTTTTTCAGGGACAGACGGAATCGGGCCGCACTGTCTCACCTAAAAAGTAAGCCATGAATGCACTTAGCAGGAGTGTCATAATATAGATGACACTCCGGAATATTATGACACTCCTGAACATATATTGCCTGCATGTCCGGTCAGCTTTCTTTAGGGTGGGCAAAAACAGTTGTCGTGGTGGGTGGGTGGCTGCCCATGGTATGCCTCGCGGAGGGCAGGACTAGCTAGCGTATGGCATGACAGGCTGCGAGACCAACGTCAATACGTCAATCGATCACGCCTTTTGATGTATTACTGCTTCTTGGAGTTACTCCGCATATAATACGCTGCCATTACAATAGACCTCACGCTAGCCTGCAATCTCTTCTGATAAATGAAATGTTGCGTATATGCTTACATGTGCACAGTGGCGGAGTTCTCGGAATGTTTATTAGCGAACAATGCTATATTAGGTTATTAACCCGCTTGCATCTCATGCGTATGTGTTTAAAATCAGACATTTTATTCACAATAAATATAATTAATTCTTATAATAATATTGTGCAAAACTAACCAAGTTTCTCGGATTGATAATACAAATGTAAACAGATAAATAATCGTATATGATGTATGTGACGGAGTAGACCACTTGCGACCATGTCTGACATTTCAGTTGAAGTCAGAAGCCAGCTGAGCGAGTTCTTTATACACCTGTTGCTGAATCGTTGTGAAATTAATTACTGCAGCTGCCAACACTACCCGTTCTTTCATTAGACGGTTTTGCTTTATTACTTCATATAACTGTTATAAGATATTGGTGGTCCTACCATGCATGCTGTCGCATTGAGATTTATCAGACGCTGAACAGAGATGTGCATTAGCAACATGACAAGTCTCATCTTAGCTGTATGCGCAAGACAGATCCTCGCCCAGCTAAAGTAATGACATGCATGCTTAATTTTCCCGCGTGTAAATAAACATATCGTGGTTTTGTAAGATAATAATCTACGAGCAGAGTACGTCTATATATAGTGACAACGTATTTATTAGTGGCTGTAGACTCGAGGTAAACAGCTTATTCTGGCGTGATGTATGTGTTTGGTGATTTAATTGTGCGTGTTTGCTGCCCACTAGTGATGGTGATGCTAATATTTGCAACCCGTGTTAAAATCGTTGTGTCACAAAAGTCATTGTAATTCAGGCGTCTGCGTTATAAGTGCAATTGTTACTAATATGTTGAAAAAAATACCTGAGTTGTGCCATTATGCCATATTATTAGCCATTTATTCCGTCGTGACACACTCGCACACACGCACACATGCACACGCACGCACGCACGCCCACACGCACGCACGCACGCACGCATGCACGCATTCACACACGAAGTAAGTTACTGCTTCCACAGTGTAGCATAGTTATCCTATAATGCACAATGCATTATAATTTAAAAAAAACAGATATAGTTATATCAGGAGCAGGAGATTATATTGTAATACGTGCATAAGAACGGTAATAATGTCAGAACGCATTGAAGCGCCCGGGACCATAAACTAGTTCTATGTTAGAGTTTTGTTATGTTGTAAGTATGTTAGAGACGTTTATATTCTTACAAGCAGTAATACTATGACGACTGCATGAACACAGCCGTACTTTGCACAAAAATGTATGTACTCCTGATATTATGCTACTGTTATTTGGTACTAAACCTATGTGAATTGCAATGAAAATGAGCAGAAATAGGTTTTTATGGAATAGGCATCTTAGCTATAACGCAGTTCAACATTTCCAGTTGCTCTAAATACACGTAAAACAGCCATTTGTGGTTCACCGTGTTTTATCTTGTCGAGGAATATGTTTGCTCGTGAATATGTTTCTCGTGTGAACTCGACCAGAAATATAAGGATAGCTGCTTGTCTCTCCACTGAAGCATCCCGCCTGACTACGAACCCTGACGTGATGCAGACATGTCTACTGACAGTTCTGGCGGCGTTCCGCTCAGTACCTGATGTCCTCCTGTGCGTGGACGTAGGCAGCTAGCAGTGCTGTTAGAATGGCCAGTACGGCTATGACGTGACGCTGACTGACGTGACGGTCACATGTCTACTTCTGGCGGCATTGCACTCAGTACCTGCTTCAATACCTTGCTATCCCGCGCGTGGATGTAATAAGCTATCAGCGCTGTTAGAATGGCCAGTACGGCGATGAGAACGAGCATGAATCCCAGCTCCTTGAGGTAGTCGGGCACCCAGAGCACCTTGAGCGTTGCCATGGCTGTCACGTTCGCGGACTCAGCGGTGCACGTGTACACTCCCGCGTGCCGTCTCTCGAGGCGACCGATGTAGAGGTCACCGGTGGTCGCGTTCAAGGTCACGGTGGGGTCGCTGCCGTTGTACCATGCGTCACAGCCGGGCAGAATCCAGTAAACGGGCACGATCGGCTCTATCGTCGAGGCATCTTCGCATAGCACGAGGCAACGAAAGCTCGCCGATGCACCTTCCATTTGCTGTACGAGGTCGGGGTCGATGTCAACAAACACCGGGTCACAAGCTGCGTGCAGCTCCGTCATTGATGTTGCGACGTCGACATTGTGCGTCACATCCGCGTCATGATGGAATCGCCGCGACGTCCGGCCGTCTGTGTCGGCTGTTCTAGTAACGTCGCGTGATGACGATGACGCCCGCTGTTGGGGTGCTTCGAATAAAGTTTCCACCTTCAACGCAGTGTCTAACGTAGTGCGCGTTGTCTCATTCTGGTGTGATGTGATGGCGTGACCTCTGCTAGCACCCCTGTCGGTCCCCACATGCTGGTTGCGGGCTGGTGTTCCTGCTGTGGTCGGGGTGGTGTTACCTGTCCATATGAGCAGACTGAGGCCAGCAACAAGCAGAGGCCAGCAACTCTCACTCATAGTCAACACACTGATCCTGAGTTGCTTACTCGTGCAGGTTTCTGTATCTTCAGCAGAATTTCGTTTGTAGCTTCGTTGCTAGCCAGTCGCATAAAGTTGTATAGAAACCTTATCAAGTAACGTGGATGGAACTTTGGACTAGGCTAGATATGCTCTATTGGTGCTATTGGTACATTATTGATAGGTATTTTGGGTGTTATGTTATTGGTTTACATGCACTATTAGGTATTTTGAAACACATTCTGTACCTTAGTTCTCTATCACGAATGTTAATGAATACTCACTATAATCTCTTATGTTGATGAAATGATATTGACAGAACAATTCAAGTTACTAGAAAAATAAGCAGTTGCATATTATCATGTTAATATGTTAACATTTAATACGTACTTTAGATTTAAATACATTTCATAATTTGTGCATTCCATGCTTACAGATGAGATGGAAATAAAGAAAAAAGGTTTGTGTGAGAAGTCCAAAGAAAATGCCAAGTTACAAAGAAAAATAAAAAGATTGGAGGTAAATTTCAATTTTCTGAATATACTGTAGACTGTCCATAAATCTAAAGCAGTGGGTTGAGTGTGAGGGATGTTCAGGCAATGTTTAGTTAATTTCTAAAACCTATAGAGTAACCATTGAGCAACAACATTAAATCGAACATGCGTATATGATCACTCACATACCCATGTTCTCATGCATGTGAACCCCTTATCGTTATCCTAAATGTTGTATCGTGTTCCTCATTTAGCACCTCTGTAGTCGGGTTGTAGTCTATATTAAATCTTAAAAATATTACTACTAGCTCAATAACGTGAGACGTAAAGTAGTAAAGATCATTGATTTCCATTTGCAATCTACGTAGCATTCATCCAGTAAACAAAGACTCGAAACCCAAAGATTTAATGACATTCTGGGCAGGGCTGCATTTTGTGCACATGATAATAAACCGCTGAAGATGAGAACTTTTCCTCGTGCGCCGACTCAAATAATGATCGCGTGCTGCTGCTCGCTCTAACGTTGTTTGTGATAAGCAGACATATGTGCTAAGCAATTAAAAAATAGCTTTTAGTATGTTGAGTTAGGCGCCTGGATGGCTGCTCTTCAGACTTACTAGTTGACTAGTTTTAATCAAGAAAAAAAAGTCTGAAGGAGGAAAGGCAGCTGGACATATAGTGTTTGTAGGTTGCTTGCATAGAAATAATATACTAGTTTAGACTCTATTAGTGTGTTTATATATTTCTATGGTTGCTGGTAATGTACGCCACGAAACAGGCCTAGTCACGGTGTACAGCTCAGGTGTGTGTTATTTCCAGCGGACTCTGGTTGCAGCACACAAATTAGGCACCATCTCGATGTATGCATGTTGAGAATTTGCGTGTATCACTTTAATGGTAAATGCAGCCAATTTTGAGTGTCGAATCTTTATTGTCCGGCAATCGATAGATGAAAATCAATGTCGGCCATGCAGGGCTGCGTGGGGAAACGTTTCTCTTACGAGAACCTTTACAACTAGATGGCAGTCGATGAGCAGGTGGCATGAGGTAATGCGTTGTTAGCCACATCTATATACATAGCAGCATCTATCGACCTCATGCAAAGCCACTGCCCATACATGAGTATACTCATGTTCTCTGCCAAGGTATGGGCAGCAAGGTTAAACGTGTTTAAAAAATGCATGCATACCTGATCGTAGTGTTGTTCAGGGCATCAATGTGAGGTAAAGCAATTAATTTACTGCCTGTATACGTGGGTCGTATTTGCAAATGCCTGCATATGCATGTACATCATCTGAGTTGTGACTGTGGCTTTTGTTTATGCATTCAAATCCATATTGTTTTCGTTTATTCGTCTATAGAGGTGGCAGGGAAAAGCGTTGTCACTATTAGGACAGCATGGCATTAGAGAGAATATAGGAGTTCGTGCAAGCTCACATGATGAGCATACCAGTGACGGTGAGTTGCTTTTTTGTCTATGGTCTTTTCTTATGAATAGAATAATAATAATATTGATAATAATAATAATAATAATTTTTACGTCATTATTGTGGTAGTATAGTGTCACCTTATTGGGCATTACCATCAAATCCCAGTGCAATTGATTAAGATTCTGTGAATTTCTAGTTAGCAGCTGTTACCCTACTACCAGCTACTAGCTACTAGCTACTACACTAGTTTCATAATCACTCCCTTGGCATAATATAGCAAAATATAGCATAAACCCGCATCTAGAACTAGGACCCACAGAAGTGTTGTGCATGATGGATGATGCACTGTGTTAATGAGTCCAGTGATCATGTTTCATTCAGAAGATGCAGACAGACTGCAGAGCCTGCTACTGGAACAGGACATGCCCGGAGTTCACAATGTTGACCTTGAACAGCAGCAGCAGCAGCAGCAGCAGCAGCAGCAGCAGAACATGCCCGGGGTTTCTGTGGCAACCCTTGGAAAGCGTCATCGGCAGCAGCAGCATCATCAGGAGCAACAGCTGGAGCGGGGGAAAAAGCAGGGGAAGGCAATTAAGAAGAACGCAAACAAAGAGGCGGACATCAAGGAGGCAGATGCCATGGAGGCAGACGCCAAGGAGGCAGACACCAAGGAGGCAGACACGAATGAGGATGAGATGCTAGGGTTCTCCTTCAATCTATTCAGATGTGACCTGTACTGTCCAATTTCGCCACTGCCGCCATCACCTATTCCTAAAGTAGGTTGACCTAAAGTAGGGTCACGATATCCTCCTTTGCAATTAAAAATTATAATATATATATAATATAAATAAATAATATATGTATATATATATATAACTTCCCGTCACGGGTTGATGTTAGTAAGGGCATACAGTCGTAAAAATCTGCTTCAAATAAATTGTGCAATAAGAACTGCCAAAAAAACTGGACCGAGCCAGATTCCTGGAGTGGGTTTCTACTCATGTGGATTTAAAACCCTTGAGTCCAGTATAAAATAAAGTAACCGAACAAACATACAAACAAAAAAATATGAATAATATATATAATTTAAAAATAATATAAATATATAATAAGAGGTTGATTCGCAAACTGGCTGTACTTAATATTACGCTTATCTTGAGGTTCAGTGTGTTGTACTTCAAGCTGGCAAATAGTTTGAACTATTTGCATGTGGAATACTTTAGGTTTAGAATGCAATCTTGCTTTCAAGGTTCTGTCATAATCCGATAAAAAATATTTTGCGTATCACATATCAATTTCGAGGACTTGATGAAATAAATTTGTTGATGAAATAATGTTGTCATCTGCTTTTTTGCTACAGCGCTGTGTCACAGAAGATGAGGATGCTGGAGTGGCTTTGCACGGCAATGAGAAATGCATTGCAGAGGATGCTGTGGATTCCCAGGAAGCTGAGAGCGACGCAGGCACTGCCGATGTGCAGAGTCGGACATCTGTTGAGAACGTCGTTCAGAAACCAATATTGGACAGGCAAACCGCCGAGGGTTATTCTGCACCTGTGGTTAGCGATGAAGTGCTTAACGATAGGCAAGGCGAACTTGCGAGTGATATGGAACAATTGCTCTTTCTTAGCACACAGAACAGACAGCCGAGCTCACTAGAAGCTTGGTTAGATGACACACCATCTGTAACTAATAACGTTGGAGAGGATAACGTGCCCACGTTTGGGGTACTGATTCAGGAAACGAAACCACATAGTACGTCTAACAGCAAAGAAAAAATAAACGCTCCTGGTAGTGATATGGAAAAAACCAAGCGAGGAATGTCAAACGAGGATGATGAAATAACTCAACCCAGCTCAGCTGCTGCTTCAAAATCGGAGGCGAAAACCAGCAGGAATGAGCACGTGCTTCCTTTTAGTGAGCTTGAGTTCGCTGTGACTGCGTCAGCGGCGAGCCGTAGTACGACGCTTAGCCTTCCTCGAGGAAGCGGTCTTGTTGAAACCGTCAACAGCCAAGATGTTGTGCAGGCACAACACTCTCAGCTGTCAGAGAGCAACAACCACCTGGGTGAAATCACAAAAAGTGAGGTTAGTCGTAGACCAAAAGATGCCGATTGTAGACCGGCGAAGGAGGAGCTTTGTGTGAATGCAGAGAGTGGCGATAGCGAGAGCCCAGGAGATAAAATTAGCAAGAGGGCAGTAGGCAGGAGTCTGGAAGAGGAGACGAGTAGCAGAAGGGCGATGAAGAAAGTAGGCAATGATGCGGCGAACGACGTTAGTCGGGGGGAAAATAACGAGATAGGTTCGTCTGCAATGATCAAAGCTCCCAGGAGCTCAACGAATGAGGTTGTCAGGACCACAACGAATGACATTTATAGGACGACTGCCACGTCGTCACCACGTTTGCCAAAACTACCGTTTGGGAGCACCGATAACCTCTCCGACAACAGACCGAGACACTCACGGCGTACTTGCACTGCTGCTGCCGCCATGACGGTAGAGGACGCTGGCAGCAGCGACAGAGAAGAGACACTTCGTTCTCCGGCAAGACGATCCGCGGTTACGAAGGCGTCGAGCGTAGGACCGGCAGTCATCACTAGAAGTCGAGAGCGAGCCAGCATCTCGGAGAGTGAGGCCAGTGTCTCGAAGAGCGAGGCCAATATCTCGAAGAGCGAGGCCAATGTCTCGAAGAGCGAGGCCAATGTCTCGAAGAGCGAGGCCAATGTCTCGAAGAGCGAGGCCAATGTCTCAAAGAGCGAGGCCAATGTCTCAAAGAGCGAGGGCAATGTCTCAAAGAGCGAGGCCAACGTCTCAAAGAGCGAGGTCAATGTCTCAAAGAGCGAGGGCAATGTCTCAAAGAGCGAGGCCAACGTCTCAAAGAGCGAGGCCAACGTCTCAAAGAGCAATGCCAATGTCTCAAAGAACGAAGCCACCATCTCAAAGAGCGAGGCCAACGTCTCAAATAGCGAGGCCAGCGTCTCAAATAGCGAAGCTAATGTCTCAAAGAGTGAGGCCAACGTCTCGGCAAGCGAAACCAACGTCTCTGAGAGCGAGGCCAACCTGCTACATGAGAGGATGACGCGCTCTCGGGCGAAAGCGATCGCTGCCCTCATCACGTCTCCGGCGAGCGGAGGGGGACGTCTACCCGAGGACGGCGCCTTGCTGCTGCCCACAAGCAGAAAACGTTGCGCACGTCTCAACCGTGCACGGGATGCTCCCGGGTCGACACCTAGAGACGCGTCTCCCGGACGGAAGTTGGCAACGAGCCAAGGGAACAAGGAAACACAGGAACACGGTGACAAGGGAAGCATCGCTGCTGCTGAGGAGGAGGAGGAGGAGGAGGAGGAGGGGGACGAGGAGGAAGACGAGGAGGAGGGGGGAAGAAAGCTTCCTGTGAGAGAATCCGAGGTGAGGACTCGATCCCCTTCTGTCTCTGGGTCTTCTGTGCCTGGGTCAGTTGTCTCTCCGGTACAATGCATGGACGTTGGTGTACCTACTAGGAGGAGAAAGAGAGAAGCGAGAGCAGACGTTGGTGCAGAAGCAGGAAACCACACTCACGACAAAGCTTCTGAGGAGCACCAGACTGGCGAATCTTCTTGCACGGATGAAACGACAGAGGAAAAGTCGGACACAAGTGTGTTTGTCGCGGACACTGAAACGCTCCTAGCCGATGTCGCACGACGTAAACGGACAAGAAGATACGTCAGCTATGGATTCACGGTCACCGGTCGTGAAGGAAGTACAGCCAATGAGAGCAATGCAGCCGCAGAGGACGGTGATGAATCTACACCTGCTCACGAAATTCCTCCCGATATTAAAAAATCCTCGGACCCGTGTGATACCCCCATTTCTGAGATTAACGAAGCGGTTGAACTATCTAGCACAAAAACGGACGCCGCACAACCACAGGCCACGGTCACCAAACCTGCAGACTTGCCAAAGAGAAACACGAGGTCACAAGCATGTCTACGAAATGTTGCTCCGATAAAAATGGCCGTGGTTATGCAGGACTCTTCTACAACTGAAATGGAGACGAATGCCAAGAATTCAGCCGTAGAACAAAGGCCACAGTCTGTAGGTGGTGTGCTGAGTGATGTGTTATCTTCACCCACTAGACGGATAACCCGAGCAAGCATGTCATCTGCTGCCACAGCTGTTAAATCTCCAATGCGGATCACTCGCTCAGCTGGAAAGATTATTACCGATAAACAGGGGTCTGCTATGCCAAATAGAAATGGAAAGCGCTCCAAAAATAGCAAAAAAAGTGACCAGGGAGATGGTCTTAAAGCAGAAGTGGCTGCTGAGACTGTGATACAAACAGAAGACACTATGGCTACTACAAGAATGGCTAGTATTAGACGTTTGGTGGACGATGGTATAGACGGTAAAGTGTCAGGCAGAGGCAAGAATACTCATAATGTGACAGTGCTGCCATCTCGCGGCGAGCAGAGAGATGAGGTGGGGAAAAGCGAAACTGATTCTGTTAATTCAACAGAGAAAATTGGGAGCACAAACAGGAGCCCTCTGAGCAAACGGCATTCTAGAACAAATAGTGGGCAACATGACTCTCCTCCGTATTTGTCTCCACGGATAACAACGCGTGCCATGTCCAAATCGTTGTCCTCCGAGTCTGAAGCTGATAAACCTCTAGTGAAATCTAAGAGCAAGAAGGAAAAACCCAGTAAGAGCGCTCCGGAAAACGAGCCGGTGCCGAAGATATTAAACAGAGGAGAGTTTGAGAATGGTGATGCGGACAAAGATATTTCGTCAGTGCGAGAAAAACAAAAAGAAGAGGAAAGGCCTGCAATTGAACAAAAGGATGGTACAAATTGCAAACAAAATGCAAGTAGTCAACAACAACAACAACAACAACAACAACAACAACAACAACAACAAAAACAACAACAACAACAGCAGCAACAGCAACAGCAACAACATCGACAGCAACAAGGCGTTCCCTGCAAAACAGCAATGGCCATCCCCGCCATTGCAGCGGCTCGCCACGCTCCAAACGAACCACCGAGTGTCTCGCAAAGACTCGTCTTACCTGCCCCAACTGTTCCCACGGCAAACGCCTTCACCGAAGTAAGGGCTCCGGAGACCAGCGGACTGCGATCGGTGACGCCTCTGTCGCGCTCCGACGGCTCCTTGTCGATATCGCCGCCGGTGTCGGCGTTTTCGTCGTCGCCGATGGGCCCACCGGGGGAGCCACTGTCGCCGATGCGCGACTCGCCCGTCGAGTCGGCGCTGAGTCCGCTCTCGATGTCGCCGCTGTACGAACTTCTCAGCCCTGTCTCACCGCTCCCGCCAACGCCGATCCGGCATGAGGGGGCGCCACCGCCACCGTCGCCGACGCTCACGCCACCGACCGTCGCCGTGTCGCCGCTGCCGGGGACTCGTCTGCGTCCGCTCGTTTCCCCGCTGCAGGCGGTCGCGGCGGCCAATCAGAAGTCGCCGTGTGTGTTCGGGACGGCGGCGCCGGCGACCGCGCTGCCTGTGCGTCCGCAGCCGGCGGCGGCGCCTCCCCCGCTGCACTGCTGCGCGGGCAGACGCTCGCTCCTCAGCGACGCGTTCCGGCGTGACGTGCGCTCGCCGACGGGCGCTTCGCTGCTCAGCCCGCCGATCACAGATGAGGAGGAGCCGTCGCCGTCCGCCTTCAAGAAGACGAGCGCGTTTTTCGGCGACTGCGCGGCAGCGGCGGCGGCGGCGCAGAAACGCTGGCTGCAGGAGGGGGTCGGGAGGGTCGCCGGCCGGGGGGGAGATGGCAGGGGGAGTTCTGTCGGGGCGAGCGGGGCTTCGGCGGAGGGCGGGCCGCGCGAGAGAAGTGCGGGCGAAGGGGTGGGGCTAGCGTGGAAAGCCGGGGGCGCTGGTGGGGGGCCGGGCTGGCCATGGTGGAGAGCTGCCCATGCCAGCGGCGGGGCGTCAGTTAAGAGCCGGCGGTTATGCTTGCTGGCGTGGCGCCATGGTTGTCGCAAAGAGCCGCGGTGGCGCCCATTGGAGAGCCGCGGCCCGGGGTTGGCCATGTGGAGAAGCCGCGGTGCTGGCAACGTGGGGCCATGTTGGCAGAGCCGCCGTACGCGGCGTGGGTGGCCATGTTCGGGAGCAAGCCACCCATGCTGCGGGTGGTGCCATGTTGGAGAGCTGCCGGTGCTGCGTGGTGGCAGCCATGTTGGAGAGCCGTCGGTGTTGCGTATAGGCAGCCATGTTGGAGAGCCACCCATGCAGCGAGGTGCTGGCCATTTTGGAGAGCCGCCGGTGCCGCAGGGCGGCGGCCATGTTGGAGAGCCGGCGGGACTGCTGCTCGCCTGCGATTACCTGTCGCCCGCGCGACGCGGCGCGGAATCGCGCGTCGAGCGAACGAACCGCGCTGCGAGTGATGCGAGAAAGTCCGTGCAGCAGCAGCAGCCGTCCGTTAGCCCTCAGCTCACTAACTACAGTGATGTGGGTCCCAAAGTGCCGCGTAAGAGATGCGCCCACGTACCGAAATCGGGACTGCAAGGCGTTGGAGGCGGAAGCGAATGCGCATCTCGAACTTTTGGCTCTGGAATAGATCCCATCAGACCTCTAACGGTCGACGTCTTCTGCCATGCAGAAAACTCGTATGAGGAGCTTGTGCAGAGCAAAGGGAGAGGTGAGTCGTCGAAGAAGAAATCGCAACGTAATAGAGTCATATGTGCGACAGTGGATTCTGAGGATAGTGAAAAACTGCAAGGGCCTGCGAAGGAATCGACTCCTCCGAGACAAGAACGTACATCTCATGTTAATGAAACATTCGTAGCTAAAGCTTGTGAATCACCAAGCACCTCAGCTATCAGTAACTCTAAGCTACCCTTGCTAAAACCCATTGCACATCAACAGCAGGAATTGAGCATCGCAGAACAAACGCATGTGGAATATTGTGCTACTGATTCAACAAATGTGCAAGATGATGATAATTCAGTGACGCCATCTGGTGAGCAACAACGTCTTGGAGCCGGTTGGCCCGAGCAGACGAGAAAGCGGAGCAGTAATTCATCTGATGTCTGTGATAGAGCCAGCAAACGACCTAGCTTAGACCATTTGATGACCGAGGAAACTGAACCTCCAGTGAGAAGCAAAGTAAAGAACAAATGTATCCTTTTTGTTTTGTTTTTCATGCCTTTGAAAAGCATAGATTTCTATTATTTATCATTTATAAAGTTGTTATCTGTTTTACGAGTTGTCATTACCCTCTGATTAAATTGATTGAAGTTTCATTTGAACCTATTCAAATTAACGCACATTTAAATTGGCCTAAGATCTCATATTTAAGACTTGGAATATATCTATAATAGTAAAGTTATTATATAGTAATGTATTAGTGTAATTATTATATAGATTTCTTGTATTACATATAACAAGGAACCTAATAGTTTATAGAATAATAGAACCTATAGAATTTCTCATATTATATATGTGCATGCGTGCGTGGGGCGTGTACATGTTTGTGTGTAATTGCTATTTAGTTTCCTTAATCTGCATTGCCCCAGTTCTAGAGAAGAGTATCAACTTTCTGTTCAGAAATGCACAGCCAACCATTGAGAGTATGGAGTGTCAAGCGAAGCGACTCGTCACATCTGAGATGTTTACTAACCCTCAGTTGCTTGTTCAGAAGCTTATAGCTGTGAGTTGAACTATTAGTTGTGATCACACAGCATTGAATTAATACTGTACTAGGGTTAATATTAAATAATTATAATAATTATAATACTAATTAATACTAGGGTTCATAAGTGTTACTTAAATGGTGATCTGTAAAGAGGGGCTTATGTCGGGCTTGCGAGCCAACTCGACTAGAAGCAACTGGATTTCGAGCAACTGGAAGCGATCGGCAGCGACTAGTTGCGTCCAGTTGCACACTGTTCTATTCCGAGCAACTAGTGGCAGCCAGTCGCAGGCAGTCCCGTCGCAGTCAACCAACCTAAGCACTGCAGTCGCAGTGAATTGCAGCCTGTTGCTTCCAGTCGAGTCGGCTCGCAAGCCCAACATAAGCCCCCCTTTATGATCACGTTTGTTCAATAAAGAAATGTTTACGTATAAATACATACAGAGACTAACTGTGAAGATTTATCATGCAAAATTGTTTCTGACCATGATCTAAATCAAATCATCATTTATGGTTATGACGTAAATTGGAGGTTATTTTTGTTTGAGGAGTGATCATTATGCAAATGATTATGTTTTATCATTATTGCAGGGTCTTTTGAGGAACCATGTTGACATTATGCCACACCTAGTTTTACTTTGTCAGAAGGATTCACTACCAGCAAGCCCTGTCCTGAGTGATGCTGAGTTTAAAGCAACACATCTAATTTGGATTTTAAATCGAAAAACAAAGACGGTATGGAAATTTTGAGCCAGTTGATCCTAAATGTAAAAGTTACTATGTAAACATATAGAGGTATGTTAAGTGGTGTATGCTGACACAATCTAATGTGTCCACTGAACATTATATAGGAGAGTGGTACATACATAGTAATGGATGGTATTTAGTAGTTGAAGATATCACATAATAAGGTACAAAGTACCTGAACCAAATTTCACTTAATTGGAAACATATATAACAAAACTTGATCCTGAGGCCTCATTACATAGTACTAGTTTATTTTGGCATCATTTCAGCTAATTTATAAAATTTCTAGTGGCAGCATAATGCCAGCATTTGATAACCATTTCCAATAGTATTCACTGGTTTATAATGGCTTTTTTTAATAGCTATTAATAACTATGTAGGCTTATTGTTTACAGCAACAATATTGTGTTTTACAGGTTGGCATCGCTGAACAGTTCTTCAAGTCTCTGCTAACATCAATATTCAATTCTAAAACTGTAGCAGCACAAGTCATCCCATCTCTCTGGTGTGTACATTTACATACGAGTTGCCATTAAATACATTTAACGATGGTATCGGGGGTGTAGTGCAATAGATCACCTATTTGCTGCATTGCTTATGACAAAATAAATATCATATTTATTAATGAATTATATTTGTGCTGTTCATTGCTTAGCCGCACATACGTCGGGCTCTGTCGACTGATTGCTGACCACCAGAGGGCGACTGTGTTTTACTGTGATCTGCTGGACTGCCATTCATCACAGTTACCTGTCGTTCTTGCTGCATTGGCCGGCGTGTGGCCTCTACCGCTCACGAAAGCTGATGAAGGTATGTAGCACTCTAGTTGCACATTTCAGAAGGTAAGGGCAATTTCTTGCTAGCCCCTTTATAATAGTAGATTTTTTGTTAAAAATACTTGTTAATTG
>NW_014577341.1:313041-318251 GCF_000485595.1 Priapulus caudatus
ATCGATATAATTGTATTTAAATATTTGATCTCCTATTGTGTTAATGTTGCGTGTTATTGTGTACTAGGTGTCATTAATTACAGATCTACGCTTGCCGTTAGCAATAGAGTGAAGCGAAACACGTTTTAGCATCTTCTCAGTGCCGTAGCTTTTGAAGGATAAGTGGTATGCTGCACGTTGGTTTGTATGATAATGGCCTTGGAAAGCAATAATATGTTTTGAGTAAAGTATCTGTTATTTTCACTCTGTGAATACCTCCATCTTGACTAGTTGACTCTTCAAAAAATGTTTTGTTTTTCTCTGTTATAATGCCTTTGGTTCACACCTCTCATTTTGTAATGTAATTATGTTACACATCAGGAATTAAATACACAATATCTAAATTTATTTTGAATTAATAGTATGTTTTTATAATTTCTTCATTTGCACACCTACAGACTACGTCTACACCTACTGTCTTTGTCATTTAACAATCATATATAACTGGTACACAAGATTTACAAGTAGGCATGCTTTACCAGGAATAGCCTATGGCAACATCAAATTCAACAAAATTAATGCACAAATAAACCATGTTCATAAGTAGTCAGATGATGATGATGATGATGATGATGATGATGAATCGGTATTGATGATTGATGAAACCCTCAATGACATTACGGACTCTCATTAAATGTTGCTTGTAAAATCACCAAACTGAATTTAATTAGTTTATGACACAAAACTACCTTCTGGAAGTGGTCAACACAAGAGTACAATTAACAAGTATTTTTAAATATATATATAGTCATATATTATACTAGACATTGATCTTGTAGGCCGCCCACATTTGACGTAAAAGCATATATGAATGTCATTGAGTAGAGCTGCACTGCCATATCTGCAGTTATTAAAGAAACTGATAACAGTGAAATAAGCCAGAGTACATTTACACAGCCACCAACAACGTTTTTTCTACATTATATAGTATATATAGATGGTGTGTAATTCTCACTTCTTTATCTGTTTTTCCAGGTATTCTTGGCAGTGCGTGTCCTGCTAGATCTCAATCCAGTGCTGTTAAGTTGGTGCAGACGTTGAAGTCTCTACTCGACCAGTTAAATAGTGATAAAGATGCGGGTAGGCGTATTTACATTCAAGACTTAATAATGAAATATATCATTAGAATTACTGAATTTGCCCAATCGAATTGTGCAAGAGATTTGTTAGGTAGCTTACCCCTACCTACGCTAATGAAGCTACAATGTTGTATTTACACAATATCGTTAGAAAGCCTCACCACAATATAGTCAGTTACATTCTCGTTTAAAGCATTTATATAGAATCTGATATGTTTGTACAACATCTGAGCTGAGAGTGATTCGGATGAACATATGTCACGCGATATCACATAATAGCTCGATCTAATTTCACAGAATCTCACTTTGTCGACCAGTCGAGTAGAGAGTCAACCGTTAACACCGCAGATTCGCTAACATTGTCCATCCTATTGCTACTTATACTATAATACTATAATGCTATTAAACGATTTACTCTACCACTTGCAGTGCCTTGGCGCGTGCAACTGGCCACGATCGAGGCGTGCTTGCTGCTGTCTCCCTTCGACCCGGACGTGACGGCGACGACCTGCCTTAGCTGGCATCGGCTGCACACGCGCGTGCTGCCTCCCTCCTTGCTCAAGCAGCTGCGTCACTTCTGGATGCGCTTCAAGGAGCAGCTTCCGTACGTGAGCGAACGCAGCTTGATGCCGCAGCATTGCTACGGCAAGAGCATGATGTGGTCGTGGGGCAACGATTATGGCACATCCTAGTATCTGTTGGGAGCGTCACGTGGTCGTGGAACGATGATTGCGGTACATTCTAGTATCTGTTGGGAGCGTCACGTGGTCGTGGAATGGAAATGATGCGGCAAGGTTAGAATGCGAGAGTGTCGTGGGGGTTATATACTGTGTCAGGCATGGTTCATTGTTGCTGTGCTGTGCTGTGACGTCACGATGTGGTAGTGAACTGATGGAATTGTTGTTACATATTTCTCATTGAGAGCGTGGTGTTGTCGTGGAATGGTGGCGTTGTGCTATTATATGGCTATTCTTGTCCCATCTGCTTACTTGGAAAATGGTTAGGGTCATGTGCCATCTATGTAAATTCAGTATAGCTGTACACTTCTATAAAAAAGGATATATATACATGTGTGTGTAAGAGAGAGAGCGTGCGTGCGTGCGTGCGTGCGTGCGTGTGCATGTGTGTATATGTATAAAGTTTGTCAACTCAATAATAAAAGGATGGGGTTGGGGATAACTATACCGTGATATATATTGTGATTTCAGTGTTTCTTGATGCTTTTGGAATCCCACAGTGATGATGACGTTACTCAAATTATAAAAGTATGCAGATTCTCCCAGATTTTACTAAATGGGAAGGCATACATCTAAATTGCATATATATGCGCATTTCTTGCCACGTTTTATTAGTAACGCACTTGTATTCTTAAGGATTTTTGACGGCGTAAAGTCGTAATAAAAAGACGGCGTAAGTCTAATGGCCATGTAACTGCATAACTGTGTGCTTTGATTTGTGGAAATTGACTCAAGTGAGATTAAAGAGTAGTGGGCACAGTGGTTTTATGAGTAGTAAGGTGCTGGAAACCTCCTTTACAGAGCTCTGGTTTAATGACATTCGTTATAACAATCACATTAGGAGTGAGTGAAAGTAAATGTTTGTTTCTTTTCACACGTAATCATATCCAATCGTGTAATGCAGTTACATTCTTGGTAGCGTCCCGATTAGACTAGTTTGCTAACTCAACAGTGCTACCAACAAACAACAGCAACGAAATAAACCTTGTGTATATTTAGTTATGTGAATTACTAGGTTGTTGGGAAAAAAACTGCAACAACAGGGTGATGATGCTCCCCAGTACGGTAGTCTTATATAAATTATAACTATTTTGCAGTTACATGTACAACAACGCGTTGTGAAGTACAGGCTCAATTCATTTGCTGTAAAATAAAAATTACATTAAAGGTTTTTCTGCATAATAATTGTTTGAAAAGCTACGAACATGTATATTATCCATATTTTGGTAGTACAATACAATATAAAGAATCATGTAAAAACAGTGGACATCATGATGAGTATAATTGGCTTTAGATATGTGGCGTGAGATCCATATAAATTCGATATGCTTTTCGTTATTCTTTCCCTATGATTTATGTGTTTGGAACACTGGTACATGTTAATAAAATTGTTTTTGTATGTATACCCATTGTTCATATATTAGTTGTAGTATTCATTTGTTTCATAGAAATGAAAGTGAAATGGCGTAGATAGATTCCCGATTTTTTGAAGAGTCAACTAGTCAAAGATGGAGGTATCACAGAGTGAAATGACAGTACTTACTCAAACATAATATTGCTTTCAGATGGCCTTATCATACCAACAGTGCAGTACATTATCCTTCAAAAGCTACGTGCTGAAGAAGATGTAAAACGTTGTTTTGCGTTACTCTGTAACTGGAAGGTAAGATTGTAATAATGACATAGGACACAATAACACGCAACAGAACACAATAGGGAGATCAAATATTTAAATCAATATATGGTGTACGCATGGTTTATTAATTTCATATATAATTCTGGTTTTCTTTTATTCCATTTGTCATTATTGTTTGCTTGTTATTACAGTAAACAAATGTTGTAAGCTATATCCGGTAGCCTTTAACGTACTAGCTAAATATGTGAAGTGGAGAGTAGTATAAGTGTGAGTAGTCATAAGTTATTTAACATCTTCTAGGTAGAAGAAGTCCTACCAAGAAAACAGCTTCTCACAGACATGATGCAGAGGCTGATATCTCTTGCACCAAGTCGCCTTGTTTCAAATCCTACAAGTACAGGTTTGTGTACCAGTGTTAATATGTTGTGGAATATTCATAGCATTAGGGAAGGCAAATGCTACAGGGATTAGTGCAAACTGCATGCAGTGCCCCCTTCTTACAACTCAGGATACCACTGCCGCAAGGCTAGCACTATTTTTAAAGTGGGCGGAGCTCTGGGGAAATCCAGCGAATGGCGATTCGTAAACAGCGTATGATATGAAAGAGGTAAATGGGCGCACCATTCCGCGCACTATTTCTTATCACTATTTCATCAAATTTTTCATGAAATAATGGTCGGATATTTAATATCTTTGCAACTTTTATTAGTACAAATCTTATTACATAGGATACGAGTAATCTGACCGCTGGTTATGTGTCGGGCTTGGAAATAACTGGATTTTGAGCAACTGGAAGCGATCAGCAGCGACTAGTTGCATCCAGTTGCCCACTGTTCTATTCCGAGCAACTAGTGGCGGCCACTCGTAGGCAGTCGCGTCGCAGTCGACCGACCTACGCACTGCAGTCGCAGTGAATTGCAGCCAGTTGCTTCCAGTCGAGTCGGCTCGCAAGCCCGACATAAGCCCCCCTTAAAACTTGTGGTAAAAAAGCGTTAGAAATTCTCACGGAAATCTACTTGTGGCAGTGGTGAATTGAGCCAGAGCGAGAGCGCCATCTGTTGTGGAGTTTGGGATTAGTGATCATCATAACTGCAGTTATAGTTCCTGAAATATGTTGCAAGATGTTGAGTTTGCTTCACACTAGAAATGACACACCGTAAACATAGCTCTTAGTACAACAGTAGCTGCGTTTAGTGGGGTAGCTTTCAAAGCCGTACGCCTAAACGATTGAATTTAATATACTGTTTTTCAATCTTATTTCAATAGAACCAACAGCGTTCACTGCCGAGGCGTTTGAAGTTGTGAAGTCGCTGGAGTTGCTGGCACATTTCGAGGGCTGGAAGTGGACGAACGACTGCATTATCTGCGAACTCATGTGGCCACTGCTGCAGAAGTGGAGTCAGAAGGCAAAGGACGAGGATGGCAAATTGTATTGCTGTGATGAGCTGATGGTGACTGTGCTCAAACTACTCGGTACGTCGACAATTGTAGATATTATATTATATTAATATAGTATTATGTATATATATATATCAAGAGTAGACAATAGGAGAAGAGTATGACACAAGTTGAAACAAGTATAACAAGTTGAAAATTATGCAAAACGCTGTTAAAACGGTGTCATACTCTTCTCCTATTATGTACTCTTGATATATATATAGTCATATATTATACTAGACATTGATCTTGTAGGCCGCCCACATTTGACGTAAAAGCATA
>NW_014577341.1:323540-324699 GCF_000485595.1 Priapulus caudatus
ACTATGTACAGGTGCATGCTTCACGTAGGCCATAATAAAAATATTGTTTGTTTGCCCTCACCCGACGAACCCGGCAAAAAGGGGCCCGACTCAAAATTTTTTATTGATCTTTCCCATTCTTTTTTTTTTACAAATTGTATCACTGTACATTATATAACTCTGTAGGCAATACATTATGATAGCTCATAGGATCTATGTCCCCCAGGGTACTGCCGGAACGTACCCTGATCACTATTTGATATGGTTAGGGTTAGGATTAGGGTTAGGGTTACTAAGGGTTAGGGAGTAGGCGTAGGCAACTCCTTAGACTCATTAGTGGAGTAGGCGAGGTACGGTCCGGCATATTAGATAGTACCAGGGTACGTTCCGGTATACCGGACCGTACCCAGGGTACGTTCCGGCAGTACCCCGGGGGACATAGACCTTCTCAGCACTATTATATGTACCAAGCAAAACAAACATTCAACATAAAAGGTATCGCCACACAAGCACACCCGAGCATGTAGACACCATGCTGAATTTGTAAAAAGAGTTTATAAGACCTCCCTCGAAAAAAAAGAAGCCTATACCTACCTACCCAAACTTTTCAGCCCGAGTCGGGTAAGGGCAAACAAATATTTTTTTAATTGTGGCCCCGATATAGGAAGTAGATACAAAAAAGTAACCCAACAGCCCTACTCTGTTGTGTTACATTATTGATTGTATCTATGTGGACAGGTACATGGTTCAGGTTCTCTGTGGACAGGAAGAGCGTGAACACATAACATGTGCATACAGTTGATAGATATTTTAGATGGTAGAGGTATCTCCCTTTTTAAACAGGGCCGACGAAGAGGTGCTACGGAGTTTGGTACCCTCGCAATGTTTTCGCATATGTACTAAAGTTACTAAACTAATCTGGGGGTGCTAAACTAAGCTTGGGCCCACATTCAAATGAGGTGCACGTGTTACTACCGACAGTACTGTCACTATACACTACAATATAGTGACTCAGTATTGCTCATCTAGGGTCTATGTCCCCCAGGGTACTGCCACAACGTACCCTGGTAACTATCTGATATGGTTAGGGTTAGGGTTAGGGAGTAGGTGTAGGCGACTCCCTACTCGTAGGTCAACGGGGCTTTAGTTGAGCATACATTTTGCTTTAAGTGCTTTATGC
>NW_014577342.1:0-11018 GCF_000485595.1 Priapulus caudatus
GCTTCGTTTCGCTGGACTTCGTTGCTCGAGCAAGCGAAATGCAGAGTGGGGCCATGTTCGCTTCGTTTCGCTGGACTTCGTTGCTCGTGCAAGCGAAATACAGAGCGGTGCCATGTTTGCTTTGTTTCGCTGCACTTCGTTGCTCGAGCAAGCGAAATACAGAGCGGTGCCATGTTTGCTTCGTTTCGCTGGACTTCGTTGCTCGAGCAAGCGAAATGCAGAGTGGGGCCCTGTTCGCTTCGTTTGCTGGATATTCGTTGGCTTCGATGCGAGCGAAATATAGAGGCGGCGATGTTGCTTCGTTTCGCTGGACTTCGTTGCCTCGAGCAAGCTAACATTGAGACTGGGGGTAATTTCGCTTCGTTTCGCTGGCCCTTCGTTGCTTCGAGCAAGCGAAATACAGAGCGAGGCCATGTTCGCTTTCGTTTCGCTGGACAATTCGTTGCTCGACGCAAGCGAAATTTGGCAGAGGGCGGGGCGCATTGTTCGCTTCGTTTCGCTGGACTTCGTTGGCTCGTGCAAGCGAAATACAGAGCGGTGGCCATGTTTGCTTTGTTTCGCTGCACTTTCGTTGCTCGAGCAAGCGAAATACAGAGCGGTGGCATGTTTGCTTCGTTTTCGCTGGACTTCGTTGCTCGAGCAAAGCCAACATTGGACTGGGGTATGTTCGCTTCGTTGCTGGAGCTTCGTTGGGCTCGAGACAAGCACATTAGCTGGAGTATGTTCGCTTGCGTTCGCTGGACTTCGTTGCTGAGCCAGAAACGAATAGAGAAGCGGGGCCATGTTCGCGCTTTTTCGCTGGACTTCGGCTGGACTTCGTTGCTCGAGCAAGCTATACAGTAGCGGGGCCATGTTGCGCTTCGTTTCGCTGGACTTCGTTGGCTCGAGGCAAGCGCGAAATACAGAGCGGGTAGGGAGCTTTCCATTTTGCGAGACAGCAGCTAGGGAAATAAACATGTATGCCAATATTTCTTATATTTCTATTATTAATATATATGAAAACCTTCATCGAAGTACGCGATTGATATTATAATAAAGAAATATATGCGTGTCCTGTTTCATGTGTAATGGTATTTTAGCTGCCATAGTATGGACATTATTGTAATGCAAATACTATAATAACTGAAATAGTAGGCCTATGGCATTCAAACCAATCGTATGATTATTATATATTTATGTTTATAATGAATGCTATTTAATTATTGATGTTCGTTTGCTTTATGTTGTGTGTTGTTTGTGGCGACCCGCCAAAACGAGTAGCCACTCTCTTGGAGTATGAACATATAGTACAAACAAGAGAAGTTTAAACCATGTCGATTCTATCGCGTCTCACTTCGCCGTAGACCTTCGTGGATCCGCTTATGCTCTGTGTTCGGTGTCCTTGTGTTCGCCGCGCACATGTTGGTGTATGTTCTTGCTTGTGTGCTGTTGTCCTCAGTGTGTACGTGTCAGCATTTGCCTGCTGCGTCGCGTGTTGGCGCTGTAATTATTCGGTCGTGCTTAAATTATCTGGAGCTCTATAAAAGTTGATGGAGTGTGTGTGTGTGTGTGTGTGTTGTGTGTGTGTGATGCGCGCGTGTTGGTGCGTGTGTGTGCGTGCGCGTGTGCATGTGTGTGTATAGTTTTTTGATAATGTAGGAATTTGTAACGTATATATATTGTTAGCTGTATCATGTTCTACTTTGTTCCAAATTAATATACTTGGTTTTGAACAGAACCGAAAAGATACTTAATTCGAGTATTTTGCGTCAAGTTTTTTACACTGAAACAGAATCACAAACAGAATGTGTGTATGGCTGTGTGTGTCGATCTGTCTGTGTTAGCGTAATGATTGTGTGCTCTCCCGTAACGGAAAATATTAAATGTGTGTACGTGTGGCGTGGCGCTAATTATTCTTAAGAAATAAATAATTAGCAGAATAATTTTCATCACAAAATTATTTAAAAAATAAAATATTTGATAAATAAAATACACAGAAGTCAAGAAAATAATTAATACGGTATATTGACGGCGCCGGTTTTAGTGTTGGCCAATTTTCGGCCGGATTAAAAAATGCCAGCGCGATCAACGCAATGTAGGCGCACTGATTCTATAATATAATCGGAGATCATAATTATATTATATTAGCTTATCGAAGATCGATTATATAAATAGAGATGCAGTGATGTAACGGCATCTTGTGGCGTGTTACGTAGGCCTGTAGCCCGCCTGCCGGCCTAGGCCCCTACCGTCACGATAACCGTGTTAAATGACATGACAATGAATAGGTAACCGTAAGGTGTTAGGAGATATAATCTATGAGTTATATTAAAACTTATTATAGCGACGTTACGGACGAACGAACGCAGGCCACACACATATACAGACACGCACACCGACACAGGAGTTAAGACTAGTTATGTGATGTTGAGATAAACTTGTGTATCATTCGCCGTCAATCGAGTGTGAACAGAATTAAGTATGAAGCAGGTGGCTTCGTTGCGCTAATCAGATTAGCAATTGTAAGGGCAGAGAGTGAGCAAGACACAGATAGTACTTTCTCTGGGCGGCGTGTGTCCACGCACGACACGACACTGTCACAGGTGGCATGTATCTAGCCGCTTATCGACATTAGATTTGGGCAGACAGCATTTTGTCACAACGCCTCTCTCACTCTTTCTCTCTCTCACCCTCTGCCCTCTTCTGGCTCACATCTCTTCTCTCTCTCTCTCTCTCTCTCTCTCTTCTCTCTCTCTGTCTCTCTCTCTCTCTCTCTGCTTCTCTCTTTTCTCTCTTCTCTCTTTCTCTCTCTCTCTTTTCCTCTGTCCCTCTCCCTCTATCGTTCTCTCCACTTTACCGTCACTCTCTCTCCTCTAACTCCCTCTCGTCTCTCTCTCCTTCTATCTCTCTGCTCCTTCTATGCTTCTCCTCTCTGACTCTACCCTATGCCTCTCTATCTCCTTGCTAAACTCTCTCTCTGTCTCCCTCCCTCCCCCTCTCGCTCCTCTTGGCCATGCTGCTATCCTTCTTCCCTCTCTCACTGCTAGCTTCTCTAATCTCCTCTCTGTACACGATGTCTATATCTATCTCTCTCTTGTCATTTCTCTCTCCACTGCGCCCTCTTTTCCCTCATTTCTCTCTCTGCTCCCTCTCTCTCCGTCGCAAGGATCCCCGACATACCCCTGCGTTCTAATTTACTGGCTCGAGCGCAGCGAAGTCGCAGCGAAACGGAGCGAAAATGGCCCCGCTGTGTATTTTGCTTGCTCGGTCAGCGAAGGCTAGTGAAACGAAGGGAGATGCCCTGCTCTCTATTTCGCCTGCTGCGCCGCACGAAGCGAGCGAAGCGAAGCGAACATGGCCTTGTTCTGTATTTAGGCTTGCTTCGAGCAATACACGGTCCAGCAACCAACGAGCGAACATTACAGCCCAGTCTCATGTTGGCTTGCTGCGAGACGAAGCTGAGCGAAGTCCCAGGCGAAACGAAGCGAACATGCCGCTCTGTATTTTGCTGGCTCGCGGCAAACGAAGTCCAGGCGAAACGCAAGCGAAATGGCCCCGCTCTGTATTTCGCTTGCTCGAGCAACGGGGGGGGGGGGGGAAGTCCAGGCGAAGTGCCCACGAAACGAAGCGAACATATACTCAGTCTCAATGTTTTGCTTACTCGAGCAACGAAGTGCCCAGCGAAGTCCAGCGAAACGAGCGAACATGGCGCTTGCTCTGTATTTCACTTGCTCGAGGGGAAATACGAAGTCGGCAAGGCGAATACGAGCAACATGGCCCGTGTGGTATTTCGGCTTGCTCGATGGCAAGCGAAGTCCAGCAAAGGAAGCGAAGCATGGCCCCGGCTGTATTTCGCTGCTCGAGCAACGAAGTCCACGCGAAGTCGCAGCGAAAGCGAAGGGCAAACATACTCCAGTCTGTCAATGTTGCATTCTCGAGGCAAGCGAAGTCCAGGAAGTCGCAGCCGAAACGAAGCGAACATGGCCGCGCTCTGTAATTTTAGCTTGCTGCGAGCAAACGAAGTCCAGCGAAGTACGCAGCGCAACGAAGCGAAGCACGGAATCTGTATTTCGGCTGCTTGAGGCAACGAGTCCAGCGAAGTCCAGCGAAACGATAGCGAACATACCGCCCCAAGTCTCAATGATTGGCTTTCCTTCGAGCAACAAAGTCGCAGGCCGAAAGTCCAGCGAAACGAAACGAACATAGGCCGCGCTGTGGTATTTCGGTTGCTCGAGCAACGAAGTCCAGCGAACGAAGCGATATGCTATTTTCATATCTAACGCCCCCCCTTGATATCTAAATTGATATCCGATCCCCCCCTCCTTGAAATCTATTTCATATCTAACCCCCCCCCTTTATATCTCTTTTATATCACGACATTAATGACATTAAAGTTGGGAACGCTCCTAATGGAGCATCACCCAGTAACGGCTCAATATACTACATGGCTTTAGAGACCGTATGGTTGAAGATTTTTAAACCACATTCAACTAGCTGGCTAAAGCCAACTGCGAACGCCCCCTCCTCCACATACAATCTGCACGAGAATCATGGACTGATGGGAATTTATGATATTATTCCGTACGTATGAATTCAAACAGGTGTGCTTTCATATCGGAATACTTCTAATGAAGGATTAGTTCGCCTAATATCTATCACCGCATAGACGGTGGTTGCCAGAATGTAATATTGGTGATGTTTCCAGGGTCGTAGGCTGAGCAAATTCCTGGGGGGGGGCAAAATTTTATGACAACTGTGTAATGATGAGCGACGGGCGCAGCTCTTGATCGACGTCCATAGTCACATTAGTGTGGTAGCGGTGGGTCTGAGACAAGGCTTTCGCGGATAAGTAACCAAAAATATCACGTTAGGGTTATTTACGATTATTAGCTAAGCTCCTTTTTTAATTTTGCTCCAAAATCTAGGGACCAGCTGCCCCCCTTGTCCCCCTCATATGCTACGGCCCTGGTTTCTGTGCATGCATAAGTAATGCCAGTGGCTTTTTGTGATTTGAGAGGAAAGTGTCACGTGTCATGGTTTGGGGTATGAGCAGCTTGCTGGTTTAGCTGGTGGGTGATGATGGCTATCGTTTTCATATCGATACACTGCCAACAACGCTGGTTTCCCATGACACACAGTAGCCGCTTGTTCCACGATGGCTTTCAGCCTTGCTTACTAGATACATAGCAGTTAGGTTAGAAGTAAATCAGCGAGGATGTCTGTTATAGGTCCGGTTTGCACGTTGTGTGTTTCGTTTTGGTGAAATTCGTTTATTTTAATTCAAACTGTACACAGCAAGCGAATTATTTCACGAATTCCCGATTTGTTATTTGTAGTACTCTTTTTACTGGTTGTATTTAGTAGGTTGTGGTTGTGGTTAGTAGAAATAAGCATCTGAAATTAGCTCTGATATCATCAGGAAATTATTTGGCAGAAGCAGAAATTATTTATCACGAATGCAGCGTACGAAATGTAATTAACTGATAGTTATCCGCAAAGATTTATTACATCACTAATCGTCACATATATCACTGTCACTCAAATAAATCACGATTAGTTCATCTGCGTTTTATCGGTTAAGAACTAGCAACGTCTCAACCGACATTTCGTTGATTAACCCTGATCTACAGCCGTGTTTATACTATAGGATCGATAAATAGAGTTACACACGATGGAGCATTGTCTGCATATAGAGAATCCACAGCGTACATAAGCACATTAGTTAGTTGTTCCATCAGTTGAAATAGGATGGGCGTTAAAACTTTAGTATTGTTAACTGTGAATGATCAGCTACCCCGGGACTTCTGTAAATAATCACATTCGAAACAGTCCCCACTAGACTATTCCGTTATGGATAATCACATGGTGGGCATCCAACATTGGTTAATCCAATAGTGACCACACCGCGGTGGTTAATCCCATGTGAGATAATCCCACGGCAGACAGCTTGCTGTATACAAAATCTGTTCAGCAGAATGAAGTGAAATGAAATGAAGGGTAACTCATCGGCAGTAGTCAGAGTGAAGGGAGTAAATGTACACCACGCTAGACGTGTCTACCGACAGACGGGGTGCATTTTCCTAGATCATGCCATTCCTGCCATCTTTCCCGAAGTACTTGTATAAAGCGATGTGCCAGCGCAGTTAAGAATATCTTCTGCATACCCTTCGAATACCTGTAGGATGTAAACGCTCAACACCCCGTCCCAACTAAGTCCGTGTCACTCTCACACCTTGATTAAGGCATATATTCGCCTTATGCTCACGCTATCCCTGCTACACACCCTCCCTGCTACACGCTATCCCTGCTACACGCTATCCCTGCTACACGCTATCCCTGCTACACGCTATCCCTGCTACACACATTCCCTGCTACACGCCTTCCCTGCTACACGCTATCCCTGCTACACGCCCTCCCTGCTACATGCTATCCTTGCTACACGCTATCCCTGCTACACGCTATCCCTAGCTACACGCTAATTCCCACTGCTGTACCCCCCGCCTTTTATTTTCCCCCTTGGCCCTAAACCCCAACGGCCTACTATACCTGCCCCTACACGCTCACCATGCTCACCTGCTGCTTGTCTTCTTGCCGCGTAATCGCTATTACTACTACTATCGGCACCTGCTTCTAACCACCTTACCGTGGCTGGATTACCTTCTAACCACCTTAGCCGTGGCTGGATTACCTTCTAACACCTTACCGTGGCTGGATTACCTTCTAACCATCTTACCGTGGCTGGATACCTTCTAACCACCTTACCGTGGCTGGATTACCTTCTAACCACCTTACCGTGGCTGGATTACCTTCTAACCACCTTAACGTGGCTGGATTACCTCTAACCACCTTACTGTGGCTGGATTACCTTCTAACACCTTACTGTGGCTGGATTACCTTCTAACCACCTAACTGTGGCTGGATTATTTTCTAACCACTTTACCGTGGCTGGATGACCTTCTAACCACCTTACTGTGGCTGGATACCTTCTAACCATCTTACCGTGGCTGCGATTACTTCTAACAGTCTTACCGGTGGCTGGATGACCTTCTAACCATCTTACGTGGCTGCGATTACCTCGTATCTACCACCTTACCGTGGCTGGATTACCTTCTAACACACCTTACCGTGGCTGGATTACCTTCTAACCACCTTACCGTGGCTGGATTACCTTCTAACCACCTTACCGTGGCCTGGAGATACCTTCTAACCACCTTACCGTGGCTGGGATTAGCCTCTCTAACCATCTTACCGTGGCTGGATTACCTTCTAACCACCTTACCCGTGCTGGATTACCTGTCTAACCACCTTACCGTGGCGCTGCGATTACCTTCTAACCACCTTACCGCTGGCTGGATTACCTTCTAACCACCTACCGCTGCTGGATTACCTTCTAACCACCTTACCGTGGCTGAATTACCTTCTAACCAGCCTTACCGTGGCTGGATTACCTTCTAACCACCTACCGGTGGCTGGATACCTTCTGAACCATCTTACGTGGCTGGATTACCTTCTAACCATCTTACCGTGGCTTGATTACCTTCTAACCACCTTACCGTGGCTGGATTACCTTCTAACCACCTTACCGTGGCTGAGATTACCTTCTAACCACCTTACCGTGCGCTGGATTACCTTCTAACCACCTTACGTGCGCTGGATTACCTTCTAACCACCTTACCGTGGCCTGGCTTACCTTTCTAACCATCTTACCGTGCCTGGATTACCTTCTAACCATCTTACCGTGGCTGGATTACCTTCTAACCACCTTACCGATGCTCGATACCTTCTAACACCTTACCTGGCTGGATTACCTTCTAACCACCTTACCGTGGCTGGATACCTTCTAACCACCTTACCGTGGCTGGATTACCTTCTAACACCTTACCGTGGGCGCGATTACCTTCTAACACCTTACGTGGCTGGATTACCTTCTAACCATCTTACCGTGGCTGGATTACCTGTCCTGTAATCTCCTGCTCGCGCTTTATACGACTTCCGTTCCAAATAATCGCACAGTCATTTCACAGACGTCCTGAATGAGGTTGTCAGCTGATGGTCAGCTGTATCGGAAAACTGAAGTTTTATCCATGCTGAGGTGTCCTTTCGACATTGCACAAGGCAATCGACGGGCATGTCAGATGTCCGTGTCTGAGTGCTTGTTTCGATCGGCGCGTCACTGTAGGCCCCTTTTTCCACGCGAATATCGTGCGCGCTGTCAGGCGGGGTGCATCTGCCCTGTTTTACGGACTACTGCTTTATATTTTCCCCTTGATATGAGCCATCTGCCGTCTTTTTCAAAGTCACCTTAAAGTGATAATGGGCTATCGGCCGTCCCTTGCGACCCCCATGCGCCCCGTTACGCTACATTTTCTTCGATCCTCGCTCGTTACATCTCTGTTTCGCTCTCACCGCTGCCATCATTCATATCAGCGCTAACCTTTTAGTTAATGTGCGATGTCAGCAGCCTGTCGGCGCTGCTTATCCGCCTGCTTCATACGCTGCCCTGTGTTCTACTGATGTTCCGTCTAGGTCGCCGCCATCTTGCTCTAATGTTTCCCGCTAAAGCTGTAACGGTTGCGGGCAACCCTCTGGTGGGTTAAGGTGGAGAGTACAACAGTAGAAGGCGTCAATAGGCAGGAGACCTGAATAAGGCATCGAAACAAAAATTATTAAAAATACTCGCAACTTTACTTAAGTGTTTCGTCGCATACACAACATACACGTTATATCATGTTAAAACCACAGCATTTAATGCTCTACACTCGCTCCAAACTTTTGTCAGCCAATGATGCAGCATTTATACAAAGTACTAGTCGCGATCCGTTCAAACACAAAAATGCCGACCGCCGTCACCATGGATACACCACTTGACGGAATGGCACAATAGCACGACAAGACAATCTTACTTCTAATGGATCCTAGACGTCCACGAGGCACGATCTAACCTGCGTGCATAATGCCAAATAAGTGCACGCACGTGCCGAATTTTACAGAAAAATTCAAAAAGAAGGGCCCTTTCAGAGACAAAATAGTTGCAATTTGCATATGCGGATGGTTACTGTTTATTCCCCTTAGAATACCGCTGATTCAGTCATGACAGCGGCACTCAGTAGAATAGTCGCGTACCGCCTAAACGCCACATGTCTCCGTTTATTGCGTATACGACTACGCGCTTAGTGTGCGCTGGATTAGTCGTTTGCTAGATATAACATCTGGTTTTTGTGCGAATGTCGCTTCTATTTCCTCACTCCATTTTTTCTTCGCTTCGCCTCAAACCATCTTGTCAAGCATTACTCCAGCGACCTCATTGCTGGCATCGTAAACCGTGTCGATGTGTCCTGGTGGCGCTCACAGCGGCCAATGCACTTGTCTCCTTTCTCTTTTTTTGCGGCGCGCTCTCTCTCTCGCCCCTCTCCTAGCTCGCTCTCAGGTACCCTTGTACGTGCGTGGCGTGTTTGATACCGTCTGTTATATTTATATATATATATATGTATATATCTATAAAGCCTAGTGGAATTGTCCACAGTACTTATCATTACGCGCCGTGTCTGCATGTAGCGTGACTTCAGTAGGCGCGCGGCGACCGCCGCGCGTGCATGCTCGCATTCGTCTCGTAAATACGCGACATATTGCGAGCTTGTGTTAACGCAAGATGCTTCTAAGACGCTTCCTAAACACCGCACCGTAGACTGGCTCCACGTTTCTGTCCGCAGCACGCGATGCAGCGAAACTATGCCGATAGCGACTTGCGGAGGCCGTATATAGACGCAGCTCGAAAGGTTTCGCGAGGTTGAAAGGTTTTTTTAGACGATTTTTTTTTTGCGTTTTGCGTCGGCTCACGCGCCTTTTGCGCGTGATACTGCGAATTGTGGAAGATCGTGTGTGCGTGTGTGTTACCCGCGTGTGTGAAGCTCTTGCCCTCTCCTTCCTCCAAACTCGCTGCCATCTAGCGTGCGCTTCATGCCTTGTCGCCAGCGACACCCGAGTTAACGCTGCTAGCTGTGCAAACATTCGGCAGATACCCTTCGTTTGATCTCCGAGTTATTAAAGAGAGGACAACATAGCTGTTGACATTCTGAGTCGACGGCGCCGCTGTGATACTCGCAGCTAGGCACACCCACGCCGCCTTCCCATCCGTATAACGTATTCGTCGTTCACTCTGCATCGCTCTCTCATCCCGCTGCCCTGTATTGTTATTTGGTCCCATCGTTACAGTTTTCTCTAACTTGCTCGATCTGTAGTTCGCCGACTATTCAGCGTCACGCTCCTAGAGGGTGCATAACATTTATGTATTACTCGGTGAAAGACTGAATAGAACTAATTGTTGTACGTTACACCTTGTTTCTGTCATACGTTTCTCCACGTCTGTCTATTAATCGTGTTACCTAAGGGTATATATTACACGCGCCAAAAGTACACGAACCTTGTACACTATACACCACGAGCTGCATTGCAGTTGCAGATTTCAGTGTCATTTCTACCATCCGTTTCACACTCTTGCGTTGATGGGGTTTTGTCGTCATCTATAGTTTTCCTTGTTTAACCCTCCGTCGTTGTTTCCGTATCTTACGAGGTTTTTTTTTTTATCGCGATGCAAGAAAATCTTGTGATTTTGTCATTTACTAGTCTGTAAACGCAGCCTGGTCAACTAAATTTGTGAGTGTGAATCCACCCAGTTTCACTATCATCGCTTTGCCGCTCTTCTGCTGCAATAATTTTCTCGTACTTCCATGCACGTTGGCATGTTACATGTAGCACGCCAGATATACTGACAGTCTTTAGAGTACAAATGAAACCACGTCTGTTCATGAATAACCAGGCTAAGAAGTGGCATGTACACATTTGATTATTTTACAATACATTTGATTAGCTCTGCTACTATTACATTGTGACGCTATCGTTGGACACCGCTAAAAGTCGATTGTTAGTTCTATGAAGTGAAGTGACTTTCTGTGCTGTATAACTATTGTTATTAATCTGTGCGATGAAAACCTGAGAACCCATGGATTGTCAAGCGTTATCGAGTGTGAGCGGATATCCTT
>NW_014577342.1:11028-12720 GCF_000485595.1 Priapulus caudatus
TAACCATCTTACCGTGGCTGGATTACCTTCTAACCACCTTACCGTGGCTGGATTACCTTCTAACCACCTTACCGTGGCTGGATTACCTTCTAACCACCTTACCGTGGCTGGATTACCTTCTAACCACCTTACCGTGGCTGGATTACCTTCTAACCACCTTACCGTGGCTGGATTACCTTCTAACCATCTTACCGTGGCTGGATTACCTTCTGTAATCTCCTGCTCGCGCTTATACCGACTTCCGTTCCAAATAATCGCAGCAGTCATTTCACAGACGTCCTGAATGAGGTTGTCAGCTGATGGTCAGCTGATCGGAAAACTGAAGTTTTATCCATGCTGAGGTGTCCTTTCGACATTGCACAAGGCAATCGACGGGCATGTCAGATGTCCGTGTCTGAGTGCTTGTTTCGATGGGCGCGTCACTGTAGGCCCCTTTTTCCACGCGAATATCGTGCGCGCTGTCAGGGGGTGCATCTGCCCTGATTTACGACATACTGCTTTATATTTTCCCCTTGATATGAGCCATCTGCCGTCTTTTTCAAAGTCACCTAAAGTGATAATGGGCTATCGGCCGTCCCTTGCGACCCCCATGCGCCCCCGTTACGCTACATTTTCTTCGATCCTCGCTCGTTACATCTCTGTTTCGCTCTCACCGCTGCCATCATGTCATATCAGCGCTAACCTTTTAGTTAATGTTGCGAGTCAGCAGCCTGTCGGCGCTGCTTATCCGCCTGCTTCATACGCTGCCCTGTGTTCTACTGATGTTTCCGTCTAGGTCGCCGCCATCTTGCTAATGTTTCCCGCTAAAGCTGTAACGGTTGCGGGCAACCCTCTTGGTGGTTAAGGTGGAGTACAACAGTAGAAGGCGTCAATAGGCAGGAGACCTGAATAAGCATCGAACAAAAATTTATTAAAAATACTCGCAACTTTACTTAAGTGTTTCGTCGCATACACAACATACACGTTATATTCATGTTAAATAACCACAGATTTATGCTCTACACTCCGCTCCAAACTTTTGTCAGCTAAATGATGAGCATTTATACAAAGTACTAGTCGGATCCCGTTTCAAACACAAAAATGGCCGACCGGTCACCATGGATACACCACTTGACGGAATGGCACAATTACACGACAAGACCAATCTTACTTCTAATGGATCCTAGACGTCCACGAGGCCACGATCTAACCTGCGTGCATAATGCAAATAAGTGCACTCACGTGCCGAATTTTACAGAAAAAATTCAAAAGAAGGCCCTTTCTAGAGACAAAATAGTGCAATTTGCAATATGCGGATGGTTACTGTTGTATGTCCCCTTAAATACCGTCTTCTATCATGACAGCGGCTCAGTAGAATGTGGTACCGCTAAACGCCACATGTCTCCGTTTATTGCGTATACGACTACGGCTAGTGCGCTGATAGTCGTTTGCTAGATATCATACATCTGGTTTTTGTGCGAAGTCGCTTCTATTTCCTCACTCCCATTTTTTCTCGTTCGCCTCAAACCATCTGTGTCATGCATTACTCCAGCGACCTCTTTGTGGATCGTAAACCGTGTGTCGGTGGCGCTCACAGCGGCCAATGCACTTTGTCTCTCTTTCTCTTTTTTGCGCGCGCTCTCTCTCTCTCGCCCTCTCCTAGCTCGCTCTCAGGTACCCTTGTACGTGCGTGGCGTGTTTGATACCGTCTGT
>NW_014577342.1:12732-29629 GCF_000485595.1 Priapulus caudatus
CACACCAATCTCAGTAACAATAGACCAAAGTAATGCGCTGATTAATGATCGGTGGTGACCCGAGTTCACACTCGCTCACCCTCCTCATATATAGTGAGTCATATATATATAGTGTTCTGGTTATTATCACACGCATGTACAGCAAGTCCAAACCTGTTGATTAATCGCGTGGTTAATCGCGCGGTTCAGTGACCATATGACAGTGTCTAGAACCTTGGAGAATTATTGGTGGAATAATTTTTATTAACTGTAAGCGTTACACATAGTATAGAGCTCATGGAGTATATTTAAGATAAGCTAGATTATAACTAGATTTGAGTTAGTACACTCACTGCCAACGTAGTTATGCAGTTTATTGGTTAGGCCTGTTGTAATGACGGTAATGGATGCGAGAAACGCATAGGCTTAATTCATTGTATTTTGTCCATAGCTCATAATTCTTCATCTTACGCTGCACTGCGCCTAACTTCTACTACATAATCCCAACTCCTGCCAGTTCTTTGTGGGTGGAAGTAATGACGGAAACTAGTGCGTTGATAAAGCCGCGATGAATCAGACGCAAGCAACCTAATGCCGGGGCCCTATAAGGATTACTCGCAATAGTGACAGATTGATGTTAATTTTCACAGGAAAAGGGTAATCAGGCGATTTGCACGCCGCCGAGTGGTAAACTATCGTATAAGCCCCTAAGATCCGGCCGCCGCCTCAAATATCGGCGACGGACTGTTCACCTTTCATAAAGCGGCGCCATCTTTCGATCGTGGGATTGGACTGCGATTTGCGCGGTGAGGAGGTATCGGGGGGGGGGGGGGCGCGGGGGGTAACTCTGCGTTGTTGGTGCGGAAGGACGGTAGCGGGGGTGGGGGGTAACTCTGCGTTGTTTGGTATGTTTTTCAACGGGTGGCGACTCAAGATGCGATTTCTATTCTCTTTTTTTTTGTTACCAAATCTATACGACTGATTTTCCGGTTCAATTTATTTACGTATTATGGCGCTTGCACCTCGTTGGCTTCTGTATACGGGTTATACACACCATTATTGACACTGCAAGGATATCCGCTCACACTCTCGACAGGCGTAAGCTGACAATCCATGGTTCTCAGGTTTTCATTCGCACAGATTAATTGTCAACAATAGTCTATACTCGCAAGCACGGGAAGTCATCTTCACTTCATCAGAACTAACAAATCCGACGTGTGAGCGTTGTCCACCACGATACGCGTACAATGGTAATAGTAAGCAGAGCTAAATGCCCTGTCCACGACATTGACGAATTTAGCAGCGTTACTGCCCGGACGTATCCAAAATTTGTGTAATATCGCTCGCTACGTCGAATAAGTTAACTGGGTAAGTTTTGTATAAGTTAAGAGCCACCTGAAGCACGCAGGCCCCACACCCCACGCCCTTGACACCACAAACACACCCACGACACCACCCCACGACCACACACCGAACGCACAGCACCTCCGCACCCCGACACACGCCCCCCCTGGTCATAGCGTCGTAGTACGTACGCGCAGTCGCGAAGAAATTTTGCAGCAATGCCAATACTTTCCCGACGTATGCTCAGCGTATGAGCCATACGTGTCCCGCATTTACCGACAATAAGTTTTTATGGTAAGATTGATTCGATCGTTATGCATCACGCATCACACACAGTATCTTGTAATTACTCATGAAGTATCGAAATACGCTCGAAGATTATATGTCTAGCGTACCCAAAACTATGTTCTTACACTTATGATTAACGGCTTGAACCCTATGTGTAACTTATCTGCCACACGCCATAATACGTCATATAGAAAGCTACATCACTCCTCGACGTGTTGTGACGACCAAGAACTACTGAGAACCTGTCTTCTTAACTTACAGCTCACACGAAAGTACTACACTGACCGTTTGCGCACCGCAGTCGTTATCCCCCCGGAATCTTGGAGTATACACCGCTAATGATTGGCGATGTGATAGCTGACGACGGGGATCTGAATACTGTGATGTTTCGTTTATCGATTGAATCGTCGAGCGGTGGCATGGCCCTTTTTATAGGCGCGACACGTCATCGTTCGGCGATCGGCGTTAATAAGCCCGCGCGCTATGTATATAGATTAAGTACTATCGTTGGGCATGAAGTTGTGAACGCGGCAGCAAGATCCAGCATTGTTTATAAGTTATCTATATCAGTTTATCGAAACGTTCTAATATACGTTACTAATACGTTAAGTATATTGCGTCCAACTCGTTATGAATACGCTAATGGGTATATACGAGCCAAAATTGAAAAAAACTATCGAATAGTGTCAGCGTATGGCCAGCGTTTTAGAGAGATTTTTGATACGTTCGCGGCATAGCGCTGTCTAAATCGATCAATGGGACGGCCATAAGATTAGATGTATCTAAAATAATCATATGTTACAATGCCACTGTCTTAAGCCTGGTTATTATTGAACAACGTGGGTTTCCATTGTACTGCTTAAAAGCACTGTCAGTATAAAGTCTGCGTCTGCTACAATAACATGTAAATATAGTGCAGCAGAAGAAAGTGGCAAGCGATAGTAGTGAAACTGGTGGATTCAGCACTGACGAAATTTAGTTGACCATGCGCTGCGTTAATACAACAGTAAATGACATAAATCACAAGATTTTCTTCGGGCATCTGCGATAGTGAAAAAGAAAACTCTTCGTAATACGGAAACAAACGACGGAAGTTAAACAAAGAAAATACTATAGATGAGGACAAAACACCCAATCAACGTAAGAGTGTGAGAACGATGGTAGACAATGCCACTGAAATCTGCAACTGCAATGACAGCTCGTGGTATCATAGTGTTACGGGAAGGGTCTAAGGTTCGTGTACTTTTGAGCGCGTGTATAATTATATACGCCTTATAGAGCACGATTTAAATAGACAGACGTTGAGAAACGTAGACAGAAACAAGGTTAACGTACAACAATTAGTGTCTATTCAGCTTGTCAACCGAAGTAATACATAAATGTTATCACTCCTCAGGGAGCGTGACGCTGAATAGTCGGCCGAACCTACAGAATCGAGCAACCCGTTAGAGAAAACTGTAGATCGATGGACGCAGATAACAATAACGGCGCCGCGGATAGAGAGCGAAGCAATGAACGACGGAATACGTTATGCGCCGATGGAGAGGCGCGCGTGGTGTGCGGCTAGCTGTGCGAGCGAGTATTCACAGCGAGGCCCCCGTCGACTGCAGCAATGTCAACACCGTATGTTGCGTCCTCTCTTTAAATACTTCGGAGCTATCAAACGAAGGTATGCTTGCCGAATGTTTGCACAGCAGGCTAGCAGCGTTACATCGGCGTGTCGCTGCGAAAGGCAGTGAACGGCACGCTAGAGGGCAAGCGACTATTGGAGGAAGGGAAGGGAAGCGCTTCACACAGCGCTGGGTGAACTACACACGCACGAGGCCCTATTCCACAATTCGCAGTATCACCGCAAAGCGTCGTGAGCCGACGGGACACGCCAAAAAAATATCCGTCTAAAAAAACCTCACCTCTGCGAAACTCTTTCGAGCTGCTGTGGTCTATATACGTCTGCTCCGCCCAGTCGCCTATCACGGCATAGTTTCGCTGGCATCGCGTGCTGCGGACAGCAAACGTGGAGCCAGTCTACGGTGCCGTGTTTAGGAAGCGTGCTTAGAAGCATCTTGCGTTAACAGCAACTCGCAATATTCGCGTATTTTACGGGACGAATGCGAGCATGCACGGCGCGCGGTCGCCCGCGCGCACTACTGAAAGTCCAGCGCTACATGCAGACAACTAGCGGTGCAAATGATAAAAGTACTGGTGGGAGAATTCCACTAGCTTTATAGATATACTACAGTTTATATATATATTATTATTATTGATATATTAATATAAATATAACAGAGCGCATATGTATCAGCCCCCCCCTCCGCTACCTCCTCCCGCGCCAACATCGCGTCCAATCCCACGATCGAAGATGGCGCGCTTTATTGAAGGTGACGTCGTCCGTACGCCGATATTGAGGCGGCGGCCGGCTTGGGGCTTATACTGATAGTTACCACTCGGCGCGTGCAAATCAAGCCTATTACCCTTTTCCAGTGTGAAAATTACATCACATCTGTCACTATTGATAATCTTCATAGGGGCCGGCATTAGTTGCTTTCGTCTGTGTTCCTTCGCGGCTTTATCCACGCACTAGTTTTCCCAGCCATATACTTCCCCCCACCCCCAAAGACCTGGCAGGAGTTGGGATTATGAGTAGGGTTAGGCGCAGTGAGCGTTAGCATTAGGACTATGGTAACCATATGACCAATGATGAATTAAGCCCTATGGGTTTCTCGTCTTACCCGTCATTACAACCCTAACAATAACGATAACTACGTTCGTGAGTGATACTAACTTCAAATTATTAACCATAACCATTATCATGACTACAAACTTCCACCATAATCTCAAGTTTAACACTGTCATCAACCGTTAACCGTATCACAGTTGATTGCGTAACTACGGTTATATAACCAGAACTATAATATATTACTCTATATATAGTGAGCAGTGTGAACTGCGGTCACCAACCCATCATAATCCAGGCATTACTTTGTCTATTGTTACTGAATATTGCGGTGGATAATTAGTAGTTATTAGATATTAGATTAGATTATAGATTTATTAGATTTAATAATTACATATAGTAATTATTAATTACTATATGCCGTATTAAGAGCATATATCCATTTGTGCTCTTGCGGGTTCTGATCTTGATTAGGTTAGATTATGGATTTATTAGATTTAAGAATTACATATATTATCATCATCATCATCTTCGTTTATAGTCCATCTTTTCTCGTGCCTGGGGTTGGACTTGCGATGATCCTCCTCCACCGTTCTCTGTCCTGCGTTGATCCTTTATCTATATTCAAGTCCTTCAGATCTTTCTGCACTGTCCTTATCCATGTTCTCTTTGGTCTTCCAACCGGTATTTTTCCAGGGATCTCTAATTCTTCCACAACCCTCAGTACTCCTCCTTCCGTCTCCCTTCTAACATGCCCAAACCATTGTAGTCTTCTCTGTCTAGTTCTATTCGGTATCTCTCTTTAACCTCTTTGCCACTTCTTCACTGGATATCCTATTCTGCCATTTAACTCCAGCTATGTATCTTAGCATCTTTCTATTACATCTTCTCAATACATCTTCAACTCTTTCTGTTATAGCCCATACTTCCACCCCATATAACAAAATTGATCTTATACAAGCTTCATAGACATTGCCTCTGATCTTTAACGGAATACTTCTGTTTACTAACAAACTAGCCATCTCTCTCCATTTCTTCCATGTAGCCGCTACTCTAACTCTCACAGTTCTCTCTGTACCCACCTCACAGTTCACTATATCACCCAGAAAGCAAAACTGATGAACTTCCTCTATGTTTCCTCCCGTAGTCCTCAGTCCTTCTCTCACCTTCCTCCCTGACATGCCCTCTTCTGCAAGCCGGGCCCCGAAAGTTCTGGATTCGCTTTACACTTTTCAGGTCTGTGCATCTTTAGTGACACCATTTGTTACACTCTATGCATAAAACTGAATTTACTCCCACTCCTCTCCCGCAGCATCCACATGGCTATCTTCCTGACTGCACATGGTGCTCAGAGCCCTTTCCTGTTACCATCATCTTTGTTTTCTCCAAGTTTACTTTCATTCCTCGTCTTTCCAACTCCTCTCTCCAACTCTCAAAGGCTTCCAGTGCTTCCTGTTCAGATTCTGCCGTCAATACCAGGTCATCTGCATACGCTAACTCCCATGGAACCCCTTTTCTGTTTTCTCTAATTACCTCATCCATTACTATGATGAACAGTAAGGGACTTAATACCGAGCTTTGATGTACCCATACTCCAATGTCAAACTCCTCTGACGTCCCTGCTGTCGTTCTAACCCTTGATCTGGTTCCCACATACAGTGACATAATCGCTGTTATCATCCTTTCAGGTACTTTTTTCCTTCTTAAGGTCCACCTTATCACTTCTCTTGGTACTCGATCAAATGCCTTCTCCAAATCCACGAAAATGTGGTACAGCTTCTTTTTCTTCTGGTTATATTTCTCTTGCAGTTGTCTCAAAACAAATATTGCCCCTGTAGTGGACCTACCTGGGCAAAACCCGAACTGAAAACTACCGATGTCTACTTCCTTTCTAAGTCTCTTCTCTAAAACTCTTTCGTATATTTTCATTGCATGTTCTAATAACCTCACTCCTCTGTGTTTGCCGCATACCATAGCATCTCTTTTGCCTTTATATATAGGTATTGTAGAACTCTTTTTCCAATCTTCTGGTATTCCGTTTCCTCCTATCAGTTCCTTCACGATGCTTCCCAGTTCTCTTATTCCTTCCCTACCTGCCGCCTTTACTAGGTGACTGGTCACCTCTGTTGGCCCTGCCGCCTTCCCACTACTCATTTCTCTCAAAGCTACTTTCAGTTCATGCTCTGTAACGTCCTCCAACGGTCCCTCAACCATTTCTGTTTCTTCCACCTGATATTCGTTCTGCTCATTTAGTAGCTCACTGAAGTACTCCCTCCATCTGTCCATGATTTCCTTTTCTTCCACTTTTATATCTCCTCTGCTATCTTTTATATATTTTCCTCCTGTGACATGCTAGCTGTCTCTCCCTTTTTATCTGCTTTGCTATTCTGAATAGATCTGATTTCTGTTTTAATTTTCCTGAAATTTCCGTCCATTCTTCCCATACTGATCTTTCGCAATTGCTACCTCTCTTTTTGCGTTCTATTTTTTCTGCTTGTGCACTTCTCTGTCAACTTCTTCTCCACTTCTTTGCCATACCTTGTAAGCTTCTTTCTTTTCTCTTATTGATTTTTGCACTGTTTCATTCCACCACCAAGTTTCTCTTCTATGTCTATAGTTCACTGTTGTCTCCCCACATACTTCTCTACCAGCATTCATGATACTACCTCTAAGTTTCTCCCATCCTCCTCTGCTACTCTCCATTCTCCTTCTCACATTCTCTTCAAAGTCTCTCCTGTGAGTTTCCTCCTTTAGTTTCCATTGTTTTATCTTCTTTTCTCCTTTCTTCTTTTTAATTCTCTTGAATCTTGCTATCTTGAGATTACTACACAATAAGCCTATGTTGTGTTAAACATGCTTCTCCCGGGATTACCTTACAGTCCTTTAACATAATCGTCTCATTTCTCCTTACCAAGATGTAGTCGATCTGTGTTTCTGCTCCTCCACTCTTGTATGTGATTTTCTTCTCCCTCTCCTTTTTGAACAAAGTATTAAGTATCATCATTTTTCTGCTCTGACAAAATTCTAATATGCTTTCACCATCTGCATTCCTCTCCCCATATCCATATATTCCCATGACATCCTCAAAACCTCTGTGTGTGCGTACGCGCGTGTCTGTGTGTCTGTGCGTGGGGTGTACGTGCGTGCGCGTGCATGTGTGCCACGTGTGTGTGTGTGAATATGTGGCTCGCACGTTGGCGATAAAACTTCATTTTTCAGAGAATGCGAACTCACTCTTATAAAGTCAAAAGTATAGCAGTGCTCCAGCTTTCAGCATAATTTTCAGTTAACTTATGGGTTAACTACGTTCTCACAGCGAGAGACAGCACAAGCAATGGCGCGTTCAGCCATTACAATATATAAGCAGGTTTATCCACGCCTTGAAATCGGGTATGTTTTAATGTGTAGCTGCTGGTGAACAACAAAAATTGGCATATGGGACAATTAACGCATATTTTCATGGAAATAAATAAGGGAAAGCTACGTTAGAATGTTTCGTTCGAAACTTCGAATAAACAACATGCTCAGCGGGTGAGTTTGTACTCTGTCAGGTCCGTGTAAGGCAGTCCGAACTCCCACTCTGAGCGGCCCGGCTTGAGGGGCTCCCTATACCGATAGTTTATCCACTCGGCGCGTGCAAATCAAGCCTATTACGCTCTTTATCCAGTGTTCGACAGATACATCACACTCTGGTCACTTTTATGTATGAGTAACTTTCCACTAGGCGGCACGCATTAGTTTGCTTCTCGCTTGCTGCTTCGCCCCTCGCGGCTTTACTCCACCGCGACTAGTTTTCCCGCCACTATAGCTTCTACCGCGCTACATAAAGACCCTATAGGTTCCAGGCAGTTAGGGCCGGATTATGTAGTAGGGTCTGACGGCGCAGCTGAGCGATTTCAGCATCTATGGCACGCCTATGGTAACAGCTATTCGCACCAATGCCCAATCGAATTGAAGCCCTATGGGTTTTCTCGGCCGCTTAGCCCGTCATTACAAACCTCCTACACCGAAGCTATCCGACCATAACTACGTATGCGATGCCAGTGGCGCATAATACTACAACTACTATCGAATTCATTAACCATAACCATTCTCCCCTATGACTACCACAACTCGTCCCACCTCTAATTCTCACAAGCGGTTTAACACTGTCCCCTCCCACGCCGCTTAAACGCCGTGATCACTCCTTAGCTTGATTGCCCGTAACCTACGGATATAACGCAGAACCTATAAATATATTACTCTCCCACTATATACGGCTGAGCCAGTGTGAATCTGCGGCTGAGTCACCAACCGCGCGCCATGCCATACTATCCCTAAGGCTACAACTCTCTTTGTGCTTCGTTACTGCATATTCTGCGCGAGTCAGTTGGACGGTGAGGTATATACATCTTTTGAGCCTATGGTTATCTAGATGATTAGTATGTGGGAATTACTCGACGTGATTTACTTCCCATTTATCAATATACACTAGAGTGCGTTGGATTATTAACCTTAACTATATGCCGTATTAGAGATATATGTCATTTTCGTGCTCTTGCGGGTTCTGATCTCTGACTTAGATTACCGATTATAGATTTAGGTATATTCTAGCAATTCACATATATTCATCAATCATCATATTCTTCGTTTAGTAGATCCATCTTTTCCTGCCCTGGCAGGGTTGGACCTTCGGCGATACTCCTCTCCACCGTCTCTGTCCTTGCGTAGATCCTTTATCTATCATTCAGTCTTCAGATCTTTCTCGTGCCACTGTCCTTAATCCACTGTTCCTCTCTTGGCCCTCTTCCACACCAGTCTTTTCCAGGGATCTCTATGTCTTCCCAAGACCTCTGTTACCCTCCTTCCGTCCCCTTCTAGACATGCCCCCAACACCATTGTGTCTTCTCTGTCTAGTTCTTATTCGTGTAATCTCTCCTTTAATCCTCTTGCCGTAGCTTCTTCACTGGATATTCCTATTCTGCCCATTTAAACTCCAGCCTATGTTTCTCTCCCGCATCTTTCCTATCACCATCTGCTCAATAGGAGTGTGCGTGTGGTGGTGGTGTGGGGGGTTATAGCCCATACTTCCACCCCATATTAACAATACTGATTGCTTATACACGCCTTCATAGGCATGTCCTCTGATCTTTAACGGATACTTCTGTTTACCCTACAGCAAAACTAAGGCATTCTCTCTCCATTTTTCCATGTCGCCGCCCTACGCTAACTCGTCACAGCTTCTCTCCCTGTACCCACCTCACAGTTCTCCACTATATCATCTCCAGGATACGCAAACTGATGAACTTCCTCTATGTTCTCCTCCCGTAGGTCCTCAAGCCTCCTTCTCTTGCACCCTTACTCCCCTGGCATGCCCCCTTCATGCAACCGGGCCCCAAAGTTCTGGATTCGCTGTACACTTTTCACGGTCTGCGCTCTGCATCTTTCAGTCGGACAACCATTTGTTAAGCACTCTATGCCATAAAACTGTAATTACTCCCACTCCTCTCCCCGCCACGCAGTCCCATACCTCCATGGCTATCTTCCCTCGACTGCCAATGCTGGTGGCTCAGGAGCCCTTTTTCCTGTTACCCTCGTTGTATTTCTCCAAGTTACTTCATTCCGGCTTCTGTTCCCGTCTTTCAACGCCCTTTCGCCAAGACTCTCAAAGGTCGTTTCCATGTGCTTCGGCTTGGTTCAGATTCTGCGGGCCGTCTCAATCCAGGTCAATCCTGCACTACGCTAAACTCCCAATGGAACCTTTTTCTGGTTTTCTCTAAATACCTGCAATCCATTAGCTAATGGGGATTGAAACTGTAAGCGAGCTGAATGACCGACGCTTTGACTGTACGCCCTCACTCCCTCGTCATACACTCCTCCCCTGGACGTTCCCTCCGCTGTCCCGTTATCTGAACCCCTGTGACATCTGGTTCCCAGATTTACAGTGACATAATCGCTGTCTATCACTCCTGTCAGGTACCTTTTTTCCCGCCTTCCCTGTAAGTCCACCGTTACTCCACCTTCTCCCTTGCGTGCGATCAAAACTGTCCTTCCTCAAAAAAATCAAGCATAAATGTGGTGAGCTTCCTTTTTTTCTGGTTGCTGCATGCGTAATGCTCCCGATGGTTTCCGTGACGCGCACTTCGTTAAAACCGTGGCCCAACGCCACGCTGTACGACTGATTCGGTCTTCTAAACCCTCTCTCTGCTCTCTCGCTCTCTCTCTCTCTCTCTCTCTCTCTCTCTCTCTCTCTCTCTTCTCTCGCTCCTCGCTCTCTCTCTTCTCTTTCTCCCTTCTCTCCCACTCCCCACGGGATGCTCTCTCTCTCTCGTCCTCTCCCTCGCTCTTGCGCTGCGTGTTCATGACCGCCGTTCGGCTATCCCGCGCAGCTGCGCAAAAACTACCTACTCTCTCTCTCGCGTTTCTCTACTTCCCCACGGCGCTAAGTCCGCTAAACTCGCATACTGCTGGCTTGAAAAACTCCGCGCGCGCAGTGTTCGGTAAAAACATGCCGCCTTTCTTTTAATTTTCTCTGTGCAGTTGGTCTCTCAAAAACGAACTATTGCCTCCTGATAGTTGGCGTACCTACTGGTACAAACCGCTCCGAACTGAAACTTACCGATTGTCTCTTCTTTTGTATATCTTCTCTAAAGTCTTTCGTATATTTCATTTGCTTGTTCTAATAACCTCACTCCTCTGTGTTTTGCCGCATACCATCAAAGCTCTCTTGCCTCTTCTAAGTCAATCAGTATATGGTCATAAAGCTCTATTTACTCCACTCTTGCTCGTTGGTTCCTCTCAGTTCTCCCTGCCGTATCCAGTGTCCTCATCACACGAAGCTTGTCGAGCGCGCCGCATGGCCTTCTAGTTGCTTTCTATTCTCCTTCCTCTACTCTGCCGTTTACCAGCTGTGAATTCGCTCGGTACCCCATGGTGCTCCTTTTTGCTTGCGCCTTCTCACTACTCATTTCTCCTCAAAAGCTCACTTCCAGCTCTCCTTCTATATTGCTAACGTTCGTCGTTCCAACGGTTCACCAATTTCCTGCTCTCATCTATCGCCCCTCTGCTAATTCGTTCCTGTCAAAAATTAGTAAGCTCACTGCGTAAACTCCCTCCAATCTGTCCATGAATTTCCTTGTCTCTTCCAACTTGTTTACTCCATTACTGCGCCCCGCCACCCCATATGTAATCGAATTCTCCATTGCGCGCGCCCCCCTTTTTGGAGTCCCTTCCTTCCCTCCCTGGGTTAAGTCCTCTCTCCAGCCTCTCTCTTTCGCCTCCGAGTATCTTCCGCCTCGATATCCAATTTTCTATCCCCGTTCGTCCCGTTACGCCCTGTCCCCCGCCCCCTCCCCCTTTTTCGTTTCTTTCCCTTCCGTCGCTCCTGGAGGTGTCGTTTTTCAGATCCTTCCCTGCTCTCTCACGTCGATATCTGTTCTAATTTTTGTCACAATAAAATCTCTTCATTTCTTTCTTCCCTTTCTTCCTTCTCTTTCCTTGTTTCCTTTCGGCGTGCTTTGGTCGCGTACTCTTCTCTTTTCTTGGTCTGTTTCCTTTCACTTCTCTCCTCTTTGTTATAATTTTTTTGCCTTTGTGTTCTTTGCTTGCAGTGCCGCTTCGTCGTCTTTTCCTCCTCATCCCACGGCTTCTCTTTCGTTTTTTCCCTCTCTTTTCCTGCTCTTTCTCCCTTTTCTCTCTTCCGCCCCCTTCTGCTGGCGCTTTTTTATCGCCGTCTAATCACACCTTTTGCCCGCCTTTCGTGCTTATTCCGTGCCTTTTCTTCTTTTTCTTCTTTTATCTCTCTTTTTTTTCTTTTTTCTTTTCCTCTTCTTCTCTCCTTTTCTTTGGCTTCTTTTTTCCTTTCTTTTTATATCCTTTTAATCCCTCTCTTTCCATTCTCTTGCTTTTTGTGTTTTTTCCTCTCTTTCTCTTCCCTCCTTTTTCCCCGTGTCGCCTCTTGCGTGCCTGGTTTTCCCTTCGCCGCAAGTCCAATCTCTATGCTGTTACATTACGTGATACTCGTCCACGGTTAATTGCAAGTGGTATTAATTTCACTTCCTTGTCCCCGTAACTTTCTTTCTTCTTTGAATCAATCAAATGCTGCTTGGTTTTTTAAGCACGCCTGCCTTATTACTTTCAACCATTTATTACTCCTATTCATATTCCATTGGCCTATAATTATTATTTAGCGGTCTTTTCTATAACATTTATCGATCACAAAACGGTGCACTTATTTCTGCCTCTGCTATCATCTAGTATAATCTTGTCCTCACCTGTGACATTGCTAAGCCAGTCTCTCCCATATTCTTATCTCTGCTTTGCTATTGCTGAATAGATCTGAAATTCTGTTTTGATTTTCCTGAAATCTCTCCCGTCCATTCTCTCCCATAACTGAATCTCCTTTCGCACTTGCTACCTCTCTAGTTTCAGAACCTTAACGCACTTGACAACCAGCTTGCGGCGAACAAGTTGCTCTCTTTTCGATTTTACTGCGTTGTGCAACGTCGTCGGTCCACTTTTCTCCACTTCTTACTAGACCTTGTAAAGCTTCTTTCTTTTCTCTTAGTTGCTTTATTGCCAAACCTGTTTCCTCTGTACACCTTCAAACTCAGGTGTTATCAAGCTCTCATTCTGCTCTCTAAATAGTTTCACTTATTAGCTCCTACCTCAGCCATCTTATTACATACATACTTTATTACCAGTTGCCTTCACAATGATACATATCTCGTGCTAAAAAGTTTCTCCCATCCTCCTCTGCTGTCTGCTCCTCTGGTTTCTCTATCTCCTACATCAACATTCTCTTCCAAAAGTCTCCTCCTTGTGCTGTCTTCCTCCTCTTGTCCAATTGTTTTAAATACCGTTCTTTCTCCCTTATTCCTTTCTTCTTTTAGTCTCCTTGCATCCTTCGGCTAGTCTTGAAACTATCTCAACTCCCGCAGATCACCTCCGTCATTGATGTTTCGGTCGCGCCTCTATTACTAGCGAGAATGAAATGCGAGCATGCCGCCTGCTTACTATAATGCCAGTACCTTTAGCCATTAGTGTTAGGATTTAGTCAGTTCCCATCCGTAGACCTCTATTACGTTACAGTATATTTATCTAAATTGTTACTGTATATATCCTCCTCACCCTCTAACAACATTCAAAACCCCTTTCATTCTGGAGCCGGCCTTCCACCTTTATCACTTTTCTCAGTGTTCAAAGAAAATGCTTGGCCCGGCATTACCTTCAACGTCCCTTTACCCAATAAAACTCTTCCCTTCCCTATCACTTCACAACTATGTGCGAACCTATATCTGTTTTCTGCATCCTCTCAACCTTACTGACTTGCAGAGACTCTAACCTATGTGCGCCTGTGTTCGTAGCTGCTAGCAATGAACAGCCATTAGTTGCTGGGCGATGTTTTAGCGGTCTTTAACTAGTGCTCTCAAAATATAGATTTCAATGCAGGAGAAATTTTCTTGCTAGCTCCTCTCCATCTTTTCTGTTGAACAACGTATTTACAGTTTAATCATCATTTTTCACTGTTGCTTCGACCCATAGATCTCCTCACAAACTTCATTGCCTCTCACTTCATAAGTTTTTTCTGGCCACCCATCACTATTTCCTATGACCATCCCCAACCTCTGGTTGTGTGTGTCGTCAACTAGCGAATGTCTTGCGAGTCTAGTGTCTCTTCTGTTGTTACCGGTGGGGTGTGTACGTGCGTGTGGTCCGTCGTTGCTTGTGTGCCACTGTGTGTTGTGTAGAAATATGTGGCTCGCACTTAAGCTTGGGCAAAACGTCACTTTTCCAGAGAATCGCAACTCAGCCGTGTTCTCCATCTCTCTCTCGTGCAAAAGTACCTAGCAGGGCTCCAGGCTTTTGAGCACTAAATGTACTTGTCTCAAATTTAACTGTATCGAGTACGCCCTCTCATCGCTACCCCGTTCTCAACAGCTGAGTGAGACAGCGCAAGCGTGTATTAGCGAAGCAGGTTCCAAGACTCGATGTTCAAGTATTTGCCTAAAGAGCATGACGTTTTTATTCGTCACACACCGCCTTGAACTCGGTTTGTTGTTCTGTTTTAATGTGTTGGTAGTTGGCTGTCGTGAACTCAACAATAAGATTGGGCATCATATGGGGTGGACAACTTTTTTTCATGTGGATAGACCTCAGCCGCAGCTACGTTACAGAGACATGGTTGTTCTGTATTCTGAAACATTAGATCTCGTTATCTAGTCAACATACACGGCTACCTAGCAGTGTGGTGCGTTATTACTTTAATCTTTCAGAGTCGTCACTGCCAATTAAGCCAGTCCGTAACCCCAACTCGACACGCCCGTCTCACGGTGGGTGTGGATATCCTACGTATTTCTCTCTATATTCCTCTACTGCTAACTATTTATTATCTCTTTTCTCTCCGCTCTTTTACGTGTGATGCTTATATTCCTGTCTATTTATCTGCTTTCTACACATGCTACTACACCTTGACATACTTATCTATATGTACTTTAACTGTCGTTAATATTATATATATTACATATATCAAGAAGCTCAATAAGTATAGCCTCTAATATTAGAGATAACAATAGAGCTATCTATTATTAGCTCTGATACTATGCAGAAGTAGATATAACCCTTACTATTTTATTATTTAGTTGTGTGTGGGTTATGGTCTTTTCTTAGTTATTATATATTGTGTATGTTTATGGTCTATGTCTTATGATTCTCTGTCTATTTATCTCCATTTCTATCTTCGCTCTCTTGTATTATCTCATCTGATGTTCTCTCTGTTAGTCTTAGTGTTCGTGGTTGTGTTGGTGGTGTGTGGTTTTGTGTCTGTAGTGGCTGTATTTGTTGAATTGCTCTATCTAGCTATTTACGATTGGAGAGGCACTACAGCCCATTGATCGCTTAAAAAGCATGGACCAAATGATAATGGTCATGATATCCCCCCAGCGCATCCCATCTTGCCGTCATTTAGCATTGGTCATTTACACGAAGCCTACGTGTTCTCAGGAGGCGTTTCCTGGAGTCGTTCTACTTCACCAAGCGATACACACGCTCGTCCTCCTACACACTTGGGTCATAGGTGTCGTTGTTTCATGGGAGAAAAGCCAATGTGTATTATTATGCGCGAACGGCTGTCTCTAGTGCAGGTCTACGCATTGGGGTCCAGCTTGTCCCCGAATAGCAGCTCTGGGTTTCGGCCCGGCATTGCGTCGCATACACTCTCGAGTTCTCGATTCTCGATCGCAGTCATCGTCAGGCGGCTTTGACGGACGATAGCAACCGATCGCTCCAGCGACGCGCAGCTGCAAGTGCGTAGATCTACTCTCTTCCGTGTTGGCGCTGGGGTTTGGTTATATCTATTGATATCTTTGCTCTTTATGTCGTCTCTGACCTTTTAGCTGATCGTGATATTCATCATATCCTAGTTTGTATTTATATGGTGTCTATCCATAGTTGTGCTGTGGTGGAGGTGAAAGACGGGGCCTGCAAGATATGCTCAGGCAATATTTTAAGTTTTGGACAAGGTGAGAAGCAGACGCCTTTCAAGCCTCAGATACACGGAGATATAGATACCCGACGCTGTAGCGATCTGCACGTTTAGAACAACGTAAGGGCTATACGCGGTGTCTCCGCCCGGCCGTGGAATTTGTCGGTCGGTCGCGCTGCCGTATGATAATGGTCCCTCATAGTTTAGATCATAAACGCGGTTGGTCTTTTGCTGGCGTCCCGTGATGTAATTTCGTGTCCCATTTTTTTGATAACCACAGATATGTAAAATTGCATTGAAAGAAACCAATAATCCGCCACCGTATTTTCCCCCGAGTATTGTTTTCTGCCCGTTTGTCCTATGTCCTTTGTGACTTAGCTTTCTCTCTGAGAAAAGCACGACTAGTGTCGCCAGATGCTACCGTGACCCAACCAACTCCAAATGCATAACATAAATTTTAAAGAATTTCAGTATTAAAATAGAATCTTTCCGTGTGAGTGGGTGTTGTGTTTGTCGTGGTATTTGATTCACGCGATGACTATATCCTCTATACTCTGCCTCTGCCTCTGAATCTGCAGAGGGGGCGTTGACGTTGCACGGGCTCTTGTGTGCGTGTGCGTGTGTCCTGTGTGTGTTTGCCCGTGCGTGCGTGTGTGCTGTGTTGGCCGTGCCGTGGTGTGCGTGTGCGCTGTGTGTGTGTGTTCCGCCAGGATTCAGCATGGCAAATGCCACCTACATTGTCAGTGTTGTGTTTAGGAAGGTGCAGACCCTTCGTGTGTGGGTAGTGCGCGAGTGTAGGTGTGCGTGTGCGCTGTGTGCGTGTGTCGTGCCCCTGGTCTGGTGTGTTTGCCGTGCAACTGCGGTCCGCTGTGCGTGTGGGGTAATCTAACACATACACATGTCACTACCCATATGAGCGTCACGTTTGAACCACGTCTAGGCCGGGTTGCTGCGCGCGTAAGTGTGTTAGGGTCGTGTGCGTGTGTTACGTGGTGTTTACGTGTATTTGTGTGCGCCACCGCCCCTCCTGAATTAATGCGTCCAGTAAAGCGATTGTGGCACCAGCGAACTGCTGTGCGGCGGTGCTGCGTGCGTGTGCTAGTGGTGATTGAACCCGTGTGTCGGCGGATCGTGTTGTTTTTGGTGTGTGC
>NW_014577342.1:29654-35376 GCF_000485595.1 Priapulus caudatus
TGTGTGTGTGTGCGTGTTTGTGTGCGTACCTACGTGCCTAGTTATTGGGAGAGATGAAGATTGTGTAGACGTGTTTACAGGTGTTACCCCCAATAGATTTCCTTCCGCAACGCAGTTTCTGTAGTTCCTGCTTCGATGGAAGTGCCATACATTACGCCATATCGCGATACCGCCAGGGTTACTGACAGTAATTCCTCCGAGATTAGGTTGCCACGAAACTAGGTTTTCTGAATTACGTGTTCAGCCATGATGGAATGAGTGCGTCGTGCATGTGTCAAGCTTAGATGGAATAGTAGATATATAGGGAGGAGGGGGGGTATGTGAGCGAGCGAAGCTGGCTCAATCAGTGAACCGGATTCTGCTGGTCTTGCTGCTAGGGGCAGCGTGACATGCACGTCCGTGTCGGCTAATGGGTAAACCCCGTCTCAACTGCCATTATACGCTGCAGGTAGTTACTGCGAAGAAGCGAAAAACAGATAAAAATTCATTTTCCTCAGTATCAGCAATGAGTTCATTAAGGTATTTTTTCAGTCTTAAAATAATTAATATAAAATAATTTAATCGGAAAAATGAAAGGCGAAATTGTAATTCTGATTATGTCTCATAAAATCTAACCAGGGCTTCATTTGTTTTTCCCCACATTGAATATTAATTAAATAAAAAATATTATTTAATTGTAACACCAGTAATTTGCAAATTTAATTCCAAAATATTTTCAAACGAAATGATGAGGTGTTTGCGAATAGGTTATGATTATGTAGTGTACACGTAAATTGCTAACCTTTTCTGAATTCAGATGTATATACTGATAATGAAGCCGTTTAGAATTGTACTAACGTACAGGTTAACCTATCCTAATTAAGGTACCATCGTACTTGACTGAAATTGGAAGAACAAAGCTAAGACAATTAGTTGATTCATGGAGATCAATTTCGCAGGCTGCCCGGTGACAGTGTAATTATTGGCTAGAGCAACTGGAATTCTTTGGTGACGCACATAAAACGGCGTGTTATTGATCTAAAGAACACCACGTAGCACAACTGATGAGTAACAGAAGGTTTAAAGTGGATAAACCTCGCAGCTAGATGCATATATATATACTATACTATATATATATATATAACTACTGTGAGCTCGCATATGTTGAAAAAATTCACCACAACTTATTTGTATTGCTACTTGCACAACATTTATTCATGAAATCTAAACGAAAGTTACGAAAGTAGCACCACAGGATGTTTACAGTGTTTACACATCCGGTCCACAGCCGAGCGAACGTTGTGCTGCATCTATGGCTGCATTAACAGTTATTTTCTGTGATAACACATTTATACTCTATTGTTCTATGTTTACTCGGTACGAAATTGTGAAATTTGTTTAAATCACATGTTATCTACATAACATATGCAATCAGAAAATAAGTATAGTGTTTTCGTTCCAGGAACTATTTGCGCTAGCGTAGGGCTACTATTTAGCGTCCTCTGACACTTTGCTCAACGTAATTTATTTGTATCTTCGCCAAAACCGCGTCCGACGGGGTAATTCAAAAAAGTCATCCTCAGAGCGCTCAATGAAAACATTTCGTGATGTTTGCATACTACAGGTATGCTCACAGTAGGTGTATATAGGTTTTTTGTTGCGAGGTTTATCCACTTTAACATGCTGTTGTCGTGTCGGCTAACATCGGAGTTTCAAATAACGGCCCATATTGACCGGTAACCTATGCATGAAACCATTCTGTAAAACCGCAGCTGTCTGCCAAATCTGAATAGGTTAGGAATGTGTAATGTGGGGGTGAGCTGAGGTTGGGGTGGGAAGTGATGGAGTATTTGATGGTGTTGTATGCATTGAGATCGTATAGGTTGAACTGATATTGAGTATCCAGTGTGATAGTGTGGCGAAATAGACAAAGAGTGTAGTAGTTAGCTAGGTTCGGGCATCAAAACTTAGAGAAAGTCTCTATTTCCACACGCTAGTCTTACTTTCTTTTGTGATACTACATCGTGACATTGTAAGTTAGGGTAAAAGTAGTGTACTCAGTCATACCTTGGCATAAACCTATGTCGGGTTGCTGGCTAGCTGACCAGGGGAGGGAGGGGGCGTGGCTTTCAGGGCTAGCTATAGAGGTTTGAGTATCCACGTAAACTTAATGGGCCAGCACCTTCATCACAATGTTTGCATAGTTTGACCAAGATTCTCTCTATTCCACCGCTGTCAGTTAGTGTCGCCTAGTGCGCTATCAATAATGTTACCGGGCTGTAACATATTCGTCACAGACTCGCATCCCTCGTTGGGTATAACCGAAACGACGTGAAAATATTTTGTGTTATAATGACTTTGGGCTAAACATGCAGTTTTCGACGTTGCTGGTGTGTGTGTGTGTGTGTGACATTATATCAACATGCATTTTACCCATGAACACGTCGCTATCGGCGGATTTAAAAAAAAATATTGACACTTCTCTGTTTGCATTTCCTTTTTGCTGTTTTAATACAACTAGCTGAAACCCGCGCTACGCGCGGGCTTAGTGACTGTGATGCATGTGTTACCAGTACAGTAGTGTTATGTGTAAGGTGTTATATGGAGAGTTTAGTTGTTTTTTTATGGTTGAGATGTCAATACAAATACATGTGCAATCATGCTTACACGTAACACATTAACGATTTGTTTGGCAAATACACAGTGAAATACACACACCCACACAGAAATGTTTTATTGTATGATATGTACTGGTTGATGATACGGACTCCAAAGTTAGAATATAGATAGATCTGAATGGGCTGGTAGGTCGGGCGACTGATTAACCACTTGGCTGCGTAGCACGTAATATTACGTGCTTCGCATGTTTCCACTGTGTGCGGACCAGGTAATATTGCGTGGTTGTGATCGCTTATTTCTACGCATGTTTGCACTCTGTGCGGACGACGTAATATTACGTGCTTGTGATCGGACCGCTTGTGACAGCTCGCTGTTCACGACACCCGTACAGCATTGCAGACTTCCAAAAAAAATATCTGCTCTGATGAAATTCAACTTGTACATCTCATATGGGAAACTATGGCCAAATAGCTACTGAATATTTAACTTCATTATTACATGGTTATTTCTACTTACATTATGGGGCTTACACAAATCTCAGACACACAGACACAGAAGTTAGAACACAGATACACAGAACAACACGAAATTGAAACCTGTTGAAACAGAACGAAAACAAAACAGCGCCCCCTATTTTCAGGCAAATCTTTACCTTTTTTGTGTTGTTTGTCTTTTTTAAGACCGAACAAACGGTTTTCAACCGAGTATAGTTTAGAACCCGTCCCGTGTATTCATCGATCTCTTCTGTGAATTTGGCGCTATTTGGATCCAAACTGACGGAGCCTTTGATTAACATACAACATTCGCCGAATTATAGTAAGATACCTTTGCCGGAGGTGGGTTGCGTTGTAGAAAGCTAGTTTATATAGTATTTGTATTTTCGCTCGCTCTCCGATATTTTTGTGATCCAGTGAATTCTTCGTTGGCCTTTCATTGCGATACATGGTCGACGACAAGTTTCTTCCCAGTGCGTGTGAATGCCGTCTCTGATTACGCGGTGACACATAGTAAGTAAGTAAGTAAAAACTTTATTGAACGACGGCAAAACATGTTAGGTACAGTCACAATAAAATTACGCGGACCTATCTTCCACATGGCCGTCTCACAGCAATAGAACAGTTAAATATTAAATAAATACACAATAAGAGTTGAAGTATATAGACTAAAATTGTACGGGGTAAGTACACACATGCCTGGAAGACAAGTTGATGCGTCACGTGATTTCAGGATTTACGACGTATCACAACTCGGAACGGCGGAGGACGGATGAGCGGTGGATTTGTGCGCTATAGTACCGCCACTAGTAACGGACCTTTCGTGAAAACCTCGTCGTAAATACTTCGCGATGTCGTCCTGAAAGCAAACATTAACCGAAGTTGCGATTATTCACTTGCTTTAACGATTTGGCGTCAACATGAATATCGGCAGTGATTTCACGTAATGCACCGCTCACATAGAGACAATTGCCTCTCATCTAATCAGCCACCTTATTACCAAGTTCCGGTTTCCGTAACTTCTATGCAATGTCAAGACGATGATACTTCTGATGATAATAATGTGTAATCCTTCAAATCGAAGATAACCGTGTAGCAGAACGTCATGGATGAGTGTACGTAAACGAGTGAATAGACCAATCCGTGAAGCACATACACTGATACGCTAGACCGAGGAGCTTTTGAGACAGACCGAGGCTGTTGATGATCTTCATTAAAGGGCTTCTGGTACGGCTATCTCGTCGTGGGTCTGTTTTCTGACAGTGATGAGTATTCCAGTGCGGTCGTTCTCAAACGTGACTGATGTTCTGTGGTCCATCGAACGTCACTTTGATCTGTTACAATGCCGACTGCTCTCGTTTGTCCAGTTCAATAGCACGCGAAGTTTTCGTTTAGGTTGTCTTTGAAACGTTTCCGTGGCGCCTCTTAAAAAAAAACTAATATAAAAACGCATGGCAAATTTTGTGCGGGCGCAATCAAAGCAGTTGCTCAAAAACATTGTAAATTGGTTACTGATAGACTAAATGAGCAAGTAGGTGGCAGAAAAAACGTGTTGCTGAGTGCCAAGTTAAAAATAGATGGTTACTGGTTAGTGGGAACCGGTGATAGTTCGTTACAGTTGTAACACAATAATATTATTGGAGGATACGCATACAGAAATGTTCAATTTCCGTTGATGTTTTAACTGTACTAATTTGTGTATTGTAATAGTACATGTTACGTTACCGAACACTAGTTTCCGGAATAATGCTGACTTTAAAAATAACAGTCATACGTCACAAGATTTTGCATTTTATATATTGATATTAGTTTATGTAATAATCTGATTATATAAAGATATCAGTAGTTGATCACTGTTTATGATGTATCTGCTCCCCTTGCATTTATCAAATAGAAACGAATAAAATTCACTATTAAAGCATCATCGCCGTATACAAGCCAGATCTGATTAAATTTCAGAATTAATAAATTTAATTATTTGTGTTTATATTAGTATCAGGAGTAAGATAATATAGGAGGAGTATGACACTCTAAAACACGTGAAATTCAACATTTGCTTGCCTAATTTTACCGATGATATATTACATGCAACTCGATAAAAATTACATCTAAATTAGCGTTGGGCATCCACCGCACACTCAAACTTTACTTTGTTTCCATACCTCTTCTTTTTATGGAGATATGGCTTTGAACGTCACACATGGTTTATAGCGTTTGACTATGGTGGTGGTTTACGTTTGCCTCCACGTTCAAACAGTGGCTAGCCTGTGAGGAATGGTCTTGTCTGTTGACAAAGAATGCCACCTGTTGGCGGCAGGAGTAAGATAATATATGCTATTATATAATATAGGATAATATAGTATATGTATGTATAATATATATAGTGTGCATATATGTGTGTATATATATACGTGTATATATATAGAATAATATATATAGTGTGTATGATATAATATAGAATATAATATAGGATTCTATATTATCTTACTCCTGCCGCCAACAGGTGGCATTCTTGTCAACAGACAAGACCATTCCTCACAGGCTAGCCACTGTTTGAGGTGTTAAACAATAGTAGAGGCCGTCCATAGGCTGCAGGCCTGAATAAGCATCGAACAGAAATTAATTAAAAA
>NW_014577342.1:35737-37236 GCF_000485595.1 Priapulus caudatus
TTGAACGTGGAGGCAAACGTAAACCACCACCATAGTCAAACGCTATAAACCATGTGTGACGTTCAAAGCTATATCTCCATAAAAAGAAGAGGTATGGAAACAAAGTAAAGTTTGAGTGTGCGGTGGATGCCCAACGCTAATTTAGATGTAATTTTTATCGAGTTGCATGTAATATATATCATCGGTAAAATTAGGCAAGCAAATGTTGAATTTCACGTGTTTTGGAGTGTCATACTCCTCCTATATTATCTTACTCCTGTTAGTATTACCGTGATTGCAAAAGAAAATACATTTGGATTATATTGCGAGTTGATTGATTGCATGCAATTGCATTGCATGATTGGATTGATTGCAAAAAATAAATGTTTTTATCAACAGAAAAACATTCCATAGCTTTTACCTTTCTTTTACCTGAGAGGTTTCCTGGGTTAGCTATACAACGCTCGCAATTGCCAATTCATCTCCTGAAGTAGTGGATGTCTATAGCATGAAACGTTTATTTACATGTAGCAATTTGGTTGACCTACATTATAACGTGCGTGCCTGTGTGCGAGTGCGTGCGTGCGCTTGCATGTGTATGTGCGTGTGCGCGCGCGCGTGCGTGCATGCCTGTGTACGTGCGTGTGTGTGTGTTTGCACGTGCGTGTGCACGTGCGTGCGTGTGTGTGTGTGTGTGTGTGTGTGTGTGTGTGTGTGTGTGTGTGTGTGTGTGTGTGTGCGTACGTGCGTGCGTGTGTGCGTATGTGTATGTGAGAGGTAGTTATAAGCGATGCACGTGTCATCGGTCTCAGATGGCCTTCCAGATTGGATATTTTCTAGGTGAAGTGCCATTATAATTGCTTGTAGGTAAGCTGAGCGACTGCGATGTGATTTGGGTGATAACTCCGATAGCTTCAAAAGCAACACAGCTTGTCATTAATTATTTCACCGACACGAACATCAGTGAGCGACGTTCATGATAGATCAACCCTTTTACGTGGCAGGCTGCTGAACGGGGGTCATGGTTGTTGTTGGTTGCGTGATAAAGGAAGAAACATGTCGCATTCAAGGAAACGGCTTTTATTTGTGCGTGTTTTTTTTTATTGGCGTCGTCCAGATAAAGCACCGTAATCACAATATGTGTCCTCTGCTTTTATATATGCTGTAATTAGATGTGTATTAATGTGTTTTCCGCTATCAGCGTCCGTGATGAAAGGATGCTGAAAAGGATGCTGAATGGCTCATGGCGACCTCGTGATGCTGTTGCTGGCGCGGTTTAGGTTAGCGAGGACATATTTGCAGAGAAAATGCGTTTGTTAAACGAACTGGATTTTTTTCAATAGCTGTTTCTATAGTAAACAGTTTTTCGGATGCATGCGTGGATGGATAGATGGATGGACGGACGGACGGATGGATGCATGGATGGATAAATGGATAGACGGACGGACGGATGATGCATGGATGGATAAATGGATGGACGGACGGACGGATGATGCATGGATGGATAAATGGATGGACGG
>NW_014577342.1:37385-39196 GCF_000485595.1 Priapulus caudatus
TTGCATCCAATCGCGTCCGTGCCGCATGCCATTTATCCATCCATGCATTCCATCCGTCGTGCGTCCGTCCATGGCCATTATCCATGTCATGCATGGCCATCCGTCCGTCCGTTTCATGCGCATCTATCGCATCCATGGCATGCATCCATTGCGTCCGGCGTCCGTGCCATGTCCATGCATCCATCGCGTCCGTCGCGTTCGCATTCCCATCCTATCCATGCCATGCATGCCATGCGCGTCCGTGCGCGTCCAGCCATGGCTCTCCATTCGCATGGCATCAGATTTTTATCCGTCGTCGCGTCAGGCCATCTATCCATGCATGCATCCATTGCCTATCCGTCGCGTCTATCCATGTTATCCATCCATTCATGCCATGCCGTCTGCATTCTCTGTCCCGTCCATCCATCTATCCATCGGCATGCATGCCATCCGTCGTCGCGTGCCATCCATCTCTATCCATGCCATTCCATGCATCGTGCTGACTTCTGTCCCGTCGCATCATTTATGGCGCATGCCATGCAGGACGGACGGATGGATGCATGGATGGATAAATGGATAGACGGACGGACGGATGATGCATGGATGGATAAATGGATAGACGGACGGACGGATGATGCATGGATGGATAAATGGATGGACGAACGGATGGATGCATGGATGGATAGATGGATGGACGGACAGACGGACGGACGGACGGATGGATGAATGGATAGATGTGATGCGCGCAGGAAGTAATTGCAGCATTTTCTCGGCCATGTTGTGATGCCCACATCTCGGCGATGTAGAGCCCGCCTTCTCAAGTCCTACGGTCGTTACCGCTCTCACCTCGACCACCCGCTCACACGCTCGCCACGCGCACACTAGCCGTGGCCGTCGACGCATTAGTACGCTTGCGGAAAAGTCTGTCATTATCTCATATATAATTAGACGAGAACACCTGCTAGGGTTCCTCGACGACATTTGCATTGCCGGCCGTGTCATTGCTCCGAAATCATTCTTGCTCTCGTAAGCCGACCGCTTACTGAAGCCGCCGAAGGCAGCGACCTCAATTATACTCTACGCACTCTCTCTCTCTCTGTCTGCGTATACATTTGCTATACGCCGAGAGTTACGGCAGTACGTGACCGCGGGGCGGGCGGTGACCTGCCTCCGATGTCGCACGGCTACGCTCGGACAGTACTGATGAACAGATGTAAGATTGGACGAACCAGCTTACGTGGGTTAAAGGGGTTAGAGCATCGCTGGCATGCGCCGGCTTCCGTGTAAGCAAATCCGCGTGCGTCGTTCATTTACTCGCTAGCTGTATTATTATTGTTCGGTATACTAGCGGTCGAAGCGGTTTGAAACAGTCATCAGCATGTAAACGCTAGCAGCGAGTAACTATGTAAACGGCGAGTGGACGAACCGAAAGCACTCATTGTCTCATCTCGGCTGTTCCTCATGCAGACCTGTGTGTATGTATGTATGTGTGTGTGGGGGGAGGGGGTGCGTGCGTGCGTGCGTGCGTGCGCGCGCGCGCGTGAGTGCTTGTGTGTGCGTGCAATCATGCGCGAACGGGTGCACTATTTATCAACTAATGCAGGTACTATAGTAATGGTGATAATTTGATCAATCTTTATAAATGAGGTTTATTACCAATCTGTGCATGCGTGTGGTGTGTGTGTGCGTGCGTGGTGTGTGTGTGTGTGTGCGTGCGTGGGTGCGTGCGTGCGTGCGTGTGTTCGCGCGTGTGTGTGTGTGTGTGTGTGTGTGTGCGTGCGTGCGTGCGTGCGTGTGTGCGTGCGTGTGTGTGTGTGTGTGTGTGTGCGCGT
>NW_014577342.1:39572-41211 GCF_000485595.1 Priapulus caudatus
CGTGTGTGTGTGCGTGTGTGTGCGTGTGTGTGTGCGTGTGTGCGAGGGAGAGCGGGTCTGTTGGTGGGAAACGTTTCTCTAATAGCCAATTTTTGCAGCGTATTACAGCCTTCGCAATTTCATTCTATTAGCATTGAGCATTACTATTAATTCCGCACAAATACGACATGTTTGGTTACTGCCAGCTTCAAGGCACCTTCCTCCTTTACATTGACACTTACTTACAAAAACACAATTTATATATTTAAATACAAATTATAATCTATGATTATTTGTCCACGGACGTATCCACGTTTCAACGGATATAAGCCAGAGTTGCGATCATGGCGCGCTCGTGATCTGAATACACAGTAGATGTGGCTAGTCATAATTTAATGCTTCTTGGATGTAGTTAGGAAGTGATCTAATTAAACAGAAGCTATATATTACTGTCGAATTAATAAATGACAAATGATACGAGTTGATTATTACTGGTTGGTGAGATCTGTCTACCCAACGAGTTTTATTAATGTACGTTGTTTATAAATCGTCAATATGTCATGAATTTTACTACAATTCCAATATGCCACGCGCAGGTATTAACCCGCTGGTGATTGACCAGAGCACCTGAGATTCGTTTATTAATTGTGTAGCATCGCTTCATGGAAATTAATTAAACTAGAATATGTCGCAAGTGTTGTCGCGCATATATTTGCACATGGTATAGGATATTAAACAAAGTCACTAGATTGGTTTTGGCAAACCACTGGTCTTTATCCGGGAAAAAAATTATCGAGCTTAAGTTAACCTAATGTTTAAACTCTAGTATCACGATTCTTTCTGATTAGTAAAAAGTCGAACTACGTGGATAGAGATTTTCGAAATGAATTTTTTCATTTTAATAACTGAACGGCCAGACAATTCATTCTCTTGCATCTCTCTAACGGAAAACGGAAAATGCGTGTTTTGGGGCAGTTGGTTAAAAAAAAAGGCGATGGACAGTATCATGCTGTGTGAATCTGTATCAAGCAGATCGAAGCTGGGAATGAATGTGTTTGACTATGAGCTAACTCTTGCAACGGTCACAGCAACAGTAATGTAGACAGAAAACTGTTTATGATTCTCAACGCGTTTTTTTTTCGCTCGTCCTCTATTTTCGTAACGTTGACGATGATCACCGGATTTCGTTTCGAAAACGCGTGCGCGTGTGCGTGTGCGTGTGCGTGCGTGTGTGTGTTATGCTATGAATGTCTATCATCCGTGTAGCACCCGAGGCGGTCTCACATCAAATCGACTTCGTTCGTGTACGGTCTGTAAAAATAATATTTATTTTTTAGAAAATGGAACAGATATGACATGTAAGATGAAGTGCTAACGCAGCTTAAAATCCCAAGAATAGGGTTTCGTCGCGAACATGCATTTGAAAACTTTACAGAGCAGCTCCTAAGTTTTTGCATGGCAATTCTTTGTGTTGTCTGTATATCTTAGAATTATTTTATATTGCAACTACAACTATCATAATAAATTTAGGACCACTTATTTAATTAGTTTAACTAATAAGTATTATAATTTTTGTATCCATCCATCAATCAATCCATCCATCCATCCTTCCATCCATCCATCCATCCATCCATCCATCCATCCATCCATCCATCCATCC
>NW_014577342.1:46221-47367 GCF_000485595.1 Priapulus caudatus
GCAGCCATCAGTGGTGTGCACACGAATAGCACTGTCACTGCCGACCGGTGTCCTGTTTCTCCACTGCTCGCTCCCACCTACACGCCGCTGGCGGTGCGCACACTAAAGGTGGGTGCGAGATTTGTTATTACTTACTCATACCGCCACCGGACACGCGCGCGCGCACGCACGCACACGCACCCGCACACGCGCGCACGCACACACGCACGCGCGCACGCACGCACGCGCACACACGCACGCACACACGCGCACGCGCGCACGCGCGCACGCACGCCCGGGCACTAGCATATAACATACATGTTCGCTGTACAACGAGCAGAGAGAAGCAGGAAGAGCTATCACATCTCTGCTGGCGTGTTCAATACTAGCAGCTGTCTGGCTTCACACATGTGCATGCGCGGGCAACTTACTGTTTCCTGCGAAATTAGTATTTCGTGCGAGCACACACCGATTACGCTTTTCTGTTGACAGAAATATACGAAATTGGTGCTGTGCTAGTTGGTTCTTTTCCGAATTGATTTGTGAGGGGCGCAGGCGATGGATGGCCTGCTGATACGGTTTTTTTTATTAAGCGTTACCGGGCAACAAGTGGTCCTCAAATTAGAGGTATAGTAGGTCCGCATATTTAGAGGTGGCTAAATTTGCCGTTAGGTTTACCATGTGTGTGTGCGTGCGTGCGTGCGTGCGTGCGTGCGTGCGTGTGTGTGTGTGTGTGCTGTGTGTGTGTGCGTGCGTGTGTGTGTGCGTGTACGTTCGTGCGTGTGCGTGTTTTGATAACAGTTGCAGAACCGCGCGTCGTTTTGAAGCATATTGTCTCCTAATAGCCTTGACGTTCTTTTGTGCGCATTGTTCTGAGTTGGTTTCTTTGATGGTCTCGTTCCTTGCGACGCATGAACGCTCTTCCTGATTAAAATTTATATAGAATGTCCACTGTAATGTGTGACTCTGATAGTGCATACTTATCACTTTTGATTTGAAACGAAGTAACAGCTAACACCCTACTCAGCATCACACTGGAAAGCGCGGGCACGCGAGCACACACACACACACACACACACACACACACACACACACACACACACACACACACACACACACACACACACACACACACACACACACACACACACACACACACACACACAC
>NW_014577342.1:47377-54495 GCF_000485595.1 Priapulus caudatus
CACACACACACACACACACACACACACACACACACACACACACACACACACACACACACACGCGCGCGCACACGCACACGCACACGCACACGCACACGCACACGCACACACACACACACACGCACACATGAATGCTCGCACACGCATATTCACACGGACACGCTAACACAAGAAGCTCTTTTGTATATAGCAGATTTTTTTTTCGAAAGATGTGCGTTATAAAATAGGAACTAACACGGGAGGCGTTCACGCTCCCAAAACAAATGCTGTAATCCGGAGCAATGGAGAATATCGTGTTGCTTCTATCTTTCTTAATTTGTTGTTCTACGTTTCATTCTTGTTCATCGTACGTGCGTGGATATTCTATCCGGTAACCTATTAGTTTAGTGCGGCGCAGATATATCGCAGCATATCTGCCGTGTTAATTTTCCTCACCTAAACTGAAAGACTGCGTGCGCAGATTTTGATCCAATTTTCTCTCTCGTCTAATCAAGCAAAGCGAAACGCGTTCTGATGTACTTTTTACAAAGGAGGTCGGGACGCAGGTAAACATATCGTAAGAGGATTGTGTGATGATTGTGTAACGGTATTTGCGTAAGCCCACGGAAAGCTGAACGCTATTGTGTCGAACGCTAGTTTGTGATTTCATCAATCTTAGTGTCGTCTATAATAGGGGATCACAACCGCTGTCGCGCTTTTGTAAGCTTGCCATGTTATCGTCATGTCAACTATACAATGTTTGCACAAGGTGTTTAATGACGTGTTTTTTTCTGCAGTCGTTTGAATTTTTGTTTAGAGAACATCACCGGTAGATGTTGACAGCGATTAATGCGTGGGACCGAAACACGTGTGCATCGGAGTTTACAATTATCCTAATGAGTTACCGGCTGCATTTATCAAATGCTAAACGCGTGCGTGTGCGCGTATGCGCGGCCCTTCGTGCATGTCTGTCTGTGCGTTTATACACAGATGTAAACGCGCACATGTAACCGTCAGCTATCAATATATATGATATCAGGAGCGTATAATGACAAATATATTTTATTTTTATATTTTTATATATATATATTTGTCATTATACGCTCCTGATATATATATATATATATATATATATATATATATATAATAGATATTATATTGATTTATAATTTGTACACGTTTGGTCTGAAAAATAGCATAGAATCAACTAGCATGCGCGCATAATGATAACCCTCGTATGCACGTTATAGCCTTTATTGGCACGGTAAACATTTGTCTATCATTCGTTCTTCCTTCGCTGAATGACGTTTTCTATTGTGAAAATGGTTGTTTATCATAAATTGAAGTATGCAAAATTAATGAGGACATAAATTGCATTCGGTTTGTGACCGGGTGCTTCGGAAGGTTTTCGTAGTGCGTTCCGGGTTCGTTTGGTTTAATCTGCAAAGTGTTAACGCGTGTGCATGCATGGCCAGCATCATTGTGGAGCTGTGAAGCATTCAAATGTTAATCTATGGGCATAAATATGAATATGCCTATCTATGAAACATTAATCAACTAGGTATAACTAACCTGAAATATTAATGAAGCCATGTGCAGAAACATTGCCCAGTCTCTAAATGTTTACACCAATGATTTTCGCTGGTATATGTCGCCTTAATCGAGGCAAATTATATAGATGTTAAAACCTCGTCAGCACCCATCAGATGCGTTACTAAGCGGGTTGGCAGCGATCTAGCGTTTTTCGCCCGTCTATACAACAGGCGTACTGTATCTGTATATAGACTCTTAGTGAATCGCGTTGCTCGTTTGCGCTATCAAAATCCGATTTTATATGCGGAGATGATATAATTGTAGCGTCGTTTTTAGCTTGCGTTAGCTTTTAGGCAGACCTGCGTCTGACCGTGTCCTCAGTTCGATCTGATCTCGTCTCTCTAATGACGTAGGCGTTCGCCATGACAGTTGATACACAGAGACATGCACAGCGCCATTATATATAATATCAAGAGCTAAAAATATACATAATATATATTATTATATATCATGTACATCATTATCATGTGTATCTTGTATATCATATACCATTATTATTATGTATATATCGTGAATGTATATTATTAGCTCTTGATAATATGATATTCGTCGACCTCACGCGCTCGAACAAATGCAGATGGACATGCAGACGGAGCGTGAGACGACGCAGGACGACGCCGACGACGCCGACGCCGCGTGTTGGCGATCTAACACGTGAATTTCAATGCGCCGCGTTCTCGCGCGTTACTGTGTTACGCACGCAACGCTAGCGAATGTAAACACGTCGCTGGCTGTTCAGTCGGTGGCGGCGGCGGCAGCACGTCATATATATATATATATATAGTATCAATAATCCATAATAGAAAATTATTCATGAAATTGTTTTCTATTTTTCTATTCTTTATTTTCTAGTATGGCCTCTTGATAGTATAACGCCGTGTTTATATGCGCTCGGCTTTAGCGTCGGCCAGATTTCGACGCCACTTACGACGGAGCGCGTGCGTCCGAAATATGTGGAGATGCGTGATAATCAGGTTTGAGACCATCGTAACCGCACTGATTTAAACGGACGGCTCAGCAGCAGCAGCAGCAACAGTAGCGAGAAAATTTAGTTTTAAGAGAGTTTTAATTTTAGCAGCGAGTTTGAAGTTTTGAAGTTTGAAGTCATTCGTAGTTTTCGTGCATAGTGCCGCAATGGCTTAATTCAGTGTTGTTCACGGAACATGTACGTAATTAATTAACATGGGACATGTTAATCATTTCATATGATTTCCGGGAGACGATACTAGCAGGTATCTTACCGGTCAAAAAGTACAAGGACAGTACAAACAGCAGTGGTATATAGGGGCACCGAGCTGCGCTTGTAACTCTACCTATAAATCTAATTTCACGGGCTTTAATGACTGTGCCAAGTGTTGCGCCTATGGCCATTACTCTGGTTATATGCGCGGAATTTAAACGCATTCGTACGCGATTGTACATACAAATATAAGAGCAGCTCGTTTCGGTCCTTGTTTGGTGAATAATTTTCACTCGGCGAACCACCGTTTTTCGTCAATTTGTTGTATAATATATGGTCTCATTCTTCTATCCATCCGTATATATATGCGATAAGCATTTTCGAGACGAGTGCGTAGATTGGCCTCCGGCTCTCAGCCCGTAATTCGATCGGGCATGGCTTAAAAACTTCGGAGTCCTTCCTGACAAGACAATCATTTCATAAAAATGCTAAATGCATGATTTTTTTTTTTTAAATAATAAAGCATATAATTGTACCACTAGAGCGTAGCTATACAGGCTATTTCATAGTACCATCGAGTAAAAAGTCGAGATTGTAAAAAGCCGCGTAAAATATATTAACAAAGGTTAGAAAATCGAGATCCGCATTAGTAAAATACCCGTTAGTTTGCATTCGCACAAGATGGCGTTGGACACCATGTAATTGGACAATACATAAAATATGATCATACAGTTGAGCGGATTGTGTTTTTCAGTCTTACCCCACAGGCAATATAGCCTAGCCGTTTTTGGCGTACCAATCAAGACATTATTAGCAGAATTATGCTGATTTTACATCCCGCAAAGCGAGTAATACTTATTATTTCCGGAAGATAAAATTACATTCATTACATGTCGATAGTGGCATTTGGAACTCATTGCATCGGTTTACACTTGATATTCCAATGCACCGATACTTACCGAACTAAATATAAACTACTGCTTTACGCGAAATCATTAAAGTTTACGATTGTAGAGACATATGCTGCAAGTACACTACAGTACTGCACTAGTAATATTCGATCAGCAAATGCTATACATATATATATATATATATATATGTGCGCGTGTGCGTGCGTATTTGTGTGTGCGTGCGTGCGCGTGTGTGTGTGCGTGCGCGCGCGTACGTACTATGCTGTATGGCTGCACTAGTAAGAGAACAGTAATATAGTTTCATAAAGTATGCACCATGCGTTGTCTTTGTCATTATAATTGAATGTTATTTAGGTTATAAAAGCGTGTAAGTTTGGTTGGTTGGTAACTATGTTAGGTAAGTAGGTGGTTGCTAACTGTGTATATCATCCGGGGGATTCAAGAGTGAACGATGACGTGTTGGGTAGAAGTCTCCACATAGCAGAGCATGCGCAGGGTATGCCTGACTAGCATTGCTATAATTATTAGCCTTGGATACACGTTAAATAGGCCAGGGGCCAGCTTATGAACACCAATCTCGAAAATTACTATCGTTCACATTTCGCTATAGACCAGGTATAAATCGAGTTATATTTTACAATAATTATGGGAAATCTAGTAGCAGTAAATACAAAAACACCGAGAAATTGTCTGAGATTACGCTTTACACGATTTCCAAAGCATTTACTGGGGAGGGCTCCCAGATTTCACGCTAGCACACACACCAGCGGCTGTCGATTTTTCAGCTCTCTTCATTGACCGACCTCTAGCACTAAAGGCGCGTTTGAATCTATGAGAAAGTATTTTTATTTTTATTTTAAAACCGCATTGATGTTACCTGACCGGATCAACTTTTCCCGAATCGGATTGCAAGAGTAGAGCCTACATCGGAATGCGTCGCGTCGCTTCATGTTTGACTCGTACTGGCACGAAACGCGGTAGAGTCGTCGACGCAACTCCCACGGTACTACTAACGTGGTTACAAGAACTCGGAGAAATTGCGGTCCGGGCATTTTTACGGCAGAAGTAGTTCGTTATAATTCACTTTTTCTTACCGCAATGAAATTATGGAGACTGGAAATGGCAGTGGGCTTAATAAGAGGTAATCACATAACGAAAGGGCAATCAGGTAATCTTACGAATCTGTCCAAGCAGTTTATTGCAGCTTTCGGTGCCGCGACGCGGCTACGTGGAGACGTGTATACTGCTTCGTCCATCCACTCGTCCTCTCCGTGTGCATACTCTACTCCTAAAGTTCGGAGGTGTATTTGCGCACCATTAGGTAAGGCGATATGTAAAGAACATGCTGATGAGAGATAAACTACTTTCCTTTACGCGAACAGTGTGCCAGCTTGTGTGTGTGGCAGTACGTGCGTGCGTGCGTGCGTGCGTGCGTGCGTGCGTGCGTGCGTGCGTGCGTGCGTGCATATCTGTGTGCGCGTGTGTGCGCGCGTACATGCGTGCGTGCGTGTTTGTGTGTCTGTGTGTGTGGGGGGCGTACGTGCGTGCGTGCGTGCGTGCGTGCGTGCGTGTGTCGCATTGTAACATACACTGTAGGACTGATATTTTACACTAGCACCCCTGTCTGTATAGTTAGTGTTGGTTATACGCTTAACACGAACTCCGGGGTCATACGCGCATGCGCGTTGTGAGAAAGTTTCCTGGCAACAAAATCTCGACAAGTTATTCGTGTTTTTTTTCATTTTCTGTCAGTCTGTGTGATCTCCAAAACTTCATTTAAAAACCGTGGGACGTGCTAGAGTCTATTCAAAGAAAAGGGTTTGTAGATGCGCTTGTCTTTGAAGTAACAAGATGTGTGGGAAGTGAATGCAATTCAATGGCTGCATGTGTGAAGAAGAGGGTCAGTGTAAAAGTCGCATTTTTAACGTAGGAGGGCCAGTGTCGAGAATCCAAAACTCACTTAGGAGTGGGTATTTGTGCCCGAAATAATACATACAGTGTATATTAGTGTCCGCGCAGACATTCTACGGATGCTACTATTTCATGTGACACCGTATAGCAGACTGTCGTGAATTGCTATCTCTCCGGGTAGTTCTATAGACACGTGGGAGTTATACCGGAGCCGTTCGGTATAACATAACGTGCGTATTGACACTCACATATCAAATGCGGAGCCGTGAAACCTGCAGAGGCTGAGAATCGGCTATTTGATTCTAGTCACTTATACAATTAGCTGCATTTAGTGTAGACGTACCGGTGTGTCATTGATCATCGTCGTATATTTACAGTTACGGGTAGTTGACACAGACGATAGCGTATTCACCCACTCTCTCGCTCGTAATGATGATAGATTGTTTGTAATAATTGCGTGGAGTCGCATGCGTAAACTACACTATGGTCGCCAAACGATTGAGCGCGTCGTTTGATTACGGCGTTGTCGTGACGTCTGTTGTTATGTCATCGTCACAATATGCGAAGAAGAGTCTATTAGTAGGGCCACGCGAAGCGGATCTTAGTGAAATTAGATAGCCAGTTACTTAATCGTTGCTATACTTAATATCAAGAGCTAATAATACTTTTAGGTACTTAGGTATTATTAGCTCTTGCTAATATTATTACTTCCAAAGTGGATCACGGCATTAGCCGGTGGATTCTGGGTTGGCAGTGTATCAATCTGGGACATAGGGATTCATTATTATTACTATTATTATTATTATTATTATCATAATTATAATAATATTGTAAGGTACTTAGGCAATAATATTATTTATTATTATTCCTATTTCAAAAGTGGAGCATGGCATCAGCCCGTGGATTCTGGGTTGGCCGTGTTCCAACCTGGGACATAGAGATTAAATCCAGAATTTTTCTAATTATTATTATTATTATTATTACTATTATTATTATTATTATTATCATAATTATAATAATAATAATTATAATAATTATTATGATTATTATTATAATTAACAATTATATTAGTTGAGAGAGACGCACTGGAAGCAGCTAAGTCTAACGGTTGCAATGCAACGAAAATAACTTCTGGTGGCTGATATATATCGCGAGGTGAGTCCGTGCCTGAGAGAACGCGCGTGCATTCGCTGTGTGTCTATGTGTGCATAAATGGCTTGATGATCTTGGCTTGATGGCAAGAAAATCTCTGCACCCCATTACTAAGAACAGATAGAGAAGAACATACTGAGAACATCATTCCTAAGAATAGATAGAGAAGAACATACTGAGAACATCATTACTAAGAACAGATAAAGAAGAACATACTGAGAACATCATTACTAAGAACAGATAGAGAAGAACATACTGAGAACATCATTACTAAGAACAGATAGAGAAGAACATACTGAGAACATCATTTCTAAGAACAGATAGAGAAGAACATACTGAGAACATCATTACTAAGAACAGATAGAGAAGAACATACTGAGAACATCATTACT
>NW_014577342.1:54797-59689 GCF_000485595.1 Priapulus caudatus
TCACTCACTCACCCACTGACTGACTGACTCACTCACTCACTCACTCACTCACTCACTCACTCACTCACTCACTCACTCACTCACACTCACTGACTCACTGACTGTCTGGCTGGCTAACGGACTGACTGACTGACTGAGGGAGGGAGTGAGTAAGTGATTGTGTGCATGTGTTTTGGCGTGCCGCTGCAGATTATAAACAATATCCTCATGATTATCGGATAATTCCCGTCTCTCAGGTGTCCTTCCAGTCGGAGTCCTCTCCCTCAGGCCATATCCAGCACATAGTCACAGAGCTGCCAGCCTCCCGGAGCGGAGTACACTGCTCCCACCTTTCGTCAAATTGCCAGGCTGTACAGGACCGCACAATGGAGCGTGCTAGTAGCCGCGAGCGCGTTATTAGAGTGTCATTTAACTTGATTATATGTAATTAGTCCATAATGAATACCCGGGCGCTACGATGACGTTAGAGAGAACACGTTGTCACCTGAATAGCCTTCTGGCCAGCGGTGTAGTAATGTTTGCCGTGGTGGCTTGGTGGCTTGCTAATAATGTCCCGCGGTGTCTCATCCACCGCCATTAACGAGTTTGCAGGTAAGAAGGCAGCGAAGCCATCAACTACGGTTTATTTCTCACGAGTTGTGTCAGTTAACACCGAGGAGTTAGTGATCAAGGTCGGCCGTAGTTAATGTCGAACGTTCAGCAGTAATTATGACAGGTGGGGTGAGTGGGCGGGGCTGTTGTGACACAGATACAGTGTGTGCATGTTATATAGAAATCACGCGTGTGTTACCGGGAGTACTTAGTATATAGCGGGAGGAGTGTTATCGCAGGCCTACATTAGAAATATTACGCCACTTGTATGAACGAGATTGCACTCCTTATACAGGAAATGCTAGCCCTTACATTGGGAAGATTACGGCCTTCATCAGGAAAGCTACACCGCTATATCAGAAAAGGCACCCACTTGTATCAAAAGCTGCCCGCTTCATCTGGAAAGCTACCCCTTGCGCCAGGGAAGCGGCCCCGTTATGTCAAGAAAAGCTAGCCCTCGTGCGAGAAAAGCTACCCCGTTAATATATATATATATATATATATATATATATATATATATATATATTCTGATGATTATGACAGTAAAAGTTACCTAATTTATAGCGGCAGCCTTATGTGAATGTGTCACTTCATGATATGATTTATTATTGATAGAAGTACAGCGTATTAATAAGCGCGTATAGTACGTGTATGTAGAGTAGTAACCGTGGAGATGTGAGGTGAAATATATGAGCGCCAGTTTTTACTGAAGGAAATAACGTTTATTATTGCGCACAACAAGATTTCCAGTTGGGCTGTTTTCTGTTGACACGTGTAATTTCTCGTTTGCCATGCGTGTAAATGCCAAAGTGTTTAGCTCCTAAAGTGGTCGTCTATACGTGGACACCTCGAGGAAGATTTACGTAAGAGTTTCTGCGACAGCATTTTCACTTGATTGGGCTGTATGATAAACCTGGAAATAAAGGTTGAGGGAAAATAAATCCTTATACGTAACGTGTGGAAGTGCTGTTTGCGAGTAAGCAATATAAAATTAGTATTATGCCGATGTATGCTTTATTTTGGGTTACTCTGCAGTCCGTTATGTACAAACTCATTTTTATTTCGTTCTTTTGTCTAGGACGTAGAGCGTGTGGTTGCAGCGGGGAAAAATGTTCGAATAACGGATTAGATTTGTATTCAAAACGCGAATTCAGATTGAAAAGGTTTTTAGTCTCGAGCGGACGTCATGACAACGTGCCCGTCGCCTTTTAAACAACCATTAAATGTAATAGGTTTTCTGATTGTTTGCCTAGTTAAGGCTTCAAAGGTTCGGGGCTGGAAACCGCGCCTGCAGCGCTTTTAGCTATTTAGCGGCAATTGCATTGTTGTCGGCGCCGAAGATTGCCGTGGTTTTCAGTATATTTGTTTCAAACGGAAGTGAAGGTAATTATTGTGTCAATAGTCTTATGAGGCATGCAGCGCGCCCTGTCTGTATGTATAGACGGGAAATATTGCTAGGCTGTCATGGGCTGAGCTTCTATGTGCATGAAAATATAGGCGGCAAGAAATACGACCGGGCTCATGCAATTGAAATCTGTGTTTGCGGACAGTATAAATATGATAAATGGTCTCCACTGCTGAATCTAATGCTAGATAATAATCTTGTTAAAATGATGTATACGAGTGAACTTAAGTGAGAATAATAAAACTGTCAATATAATGTGAGTAACGTAGTTTAAGGCGTCCTCGTTCGTTTTGCTTAACAATATTCTCGTGTCTTCGCTTTTCATCAGCTGGACGTTATTCGAACGAACTGGCTTCCAAATCTTCCTGAGCTGCTCTCACTGAAATGAAAACAGTTTGATGAGTTAACCTATAGCTAGATGAGTTTAGCAAACGAGATAATATCACTTAGAATTCCGGGTAAACAGTCCGTATCTTTGCTTCCAGTATGCAGCGCACATCGATAAATAAACCTTGACGTTTTGTTCGGAATATAGACGAGGTTTGTGGCACGCAATTTTTTCTCAATCAAATGGAGTCGTTCCTAGGGAATCTATGGAAATTAATGCTGAATGTGCACGGGGAGAAATCCGCCATCGCTTTTTGCGTTCCAGCCGAGCCCGTTACGAATAGTTTGCTTTCGACGAGAGGGTACGGAAGGACTATAGACGCACCTAAATACGCGATACTGATACGCAGTTGAATACCTTGTAATATATATCAAATTAGTTTGGCCGGCGCGCGTAAATCGCTCGTCGGCGAGAGTTATGACGTGTCGTGACAATAACTCTCATTCATCTCCCTCCATCCTTCACGCTTGTGTCGTGTCGTCTGCATTTCTAAGACCTCTATGTCGCGTGCTTGTTGTTAGCAGTAGCCGTCGTTAATATGGTCGTTACGCTGCGTTCATATCTTTCGCCGGTCGGTCAACATTTCCTCCGCATCCGCGCGCGAAGTTTTCCCATCACGTAAACAAACAAGAGGAGGGGGAGGGGAAATCGGTGGCAGCAGGGTCGCGTGTTGCGGGATCCCTGAAGGATCATCGCGCTTAACAAACCGATCCCGCGTTTCTATATCCGCATTACACGTCATCGCCATTCTACGTCACGACGAACTCATTAGCACGCGCGCAAGCTGTCACGTATAAATGTATGTACACGTCGGCTTGCATACGGTCGTTTAATTACGGCGTCGATTCATGCGCTCACTCGGGGACGGCGGGTTTACGTCACCGCGTTTTTATTCCGCACGCGCGCATGCGCATACTCGTTATTTCTGCTCGAAGTGATTTGTGTGTGTGTGCGTGTGTGTGTGTGTGTGTGTGTGTGTCGTGCGTGCGTGGCGTGCGTGCGTGCGTGCGTGCGTGCGTGCGTGCGTGGCGTGCGTGCGTGCGTGCGTGCGTGCGTGCGTGCGTGCGTGCGTGCGTGCGTGCGTGCGTGCGTGCGTGCGTGCGTGTGTGTGTGGTGGGTGTGTGTGTGTGTGTGTGTGTGTGTGTGTGTGTGTGTGTGTGTCTGTGTGTGTGCGTGTGTGTGTGCAGCTTTTTGCCGCATGTTCAATTATTCATGAATTCGAACGTTAATCCCGAATTCACTATACTGCGTACTCACGGTTGGCAAACGCGCACATTATCGCCAATATCTCCGCGGGAACATGAAGAAGAAATAGCATGTGGCCTTCTTTCATCTGCGTGGCGTATAGTTGGGAGTAAAATATCATCCCCTTGTATTTCTGTCGTTTTTTTGCGTATATTGTGCTTCGGGGCACCATGGGAAAATATAGCGACGAGTGTGCTACTCATAAGCCAAGCCTGGAGAATGCTGCTATATGAGATAAAAATCTATGATGCATCTTTGACCATAATCTATAAGGGATTTTTCTTAGGAATCTGTTGTGTGTGTACACAGTGTTTGCCAAACATAATCTATACTATATAAGCGCAATGTCTCCGCCAGGATACTGGATCTGTCCCTAATCGGCCTGACGAATTACAGCCATACATAGCACACAAGACTGTGCGTCTACCCGGCCAGGTTCTAGACTAAAGAGGTTTTCATTTACGAAGGCAGAATTTGTAGAAACACGGAAATTAACATATCATATTTAGTTTGCGAAAGTAAGCCAGTCAACGCCTGATCTCCGGGTAGTATGTAATAACGGTGCGACGAACATACCCCGTACAGACTGCAAAATGTGATCCCACATGTGCGGGCTAATATACAGCCGCTAATATAGCTAATATAGGCTAACGCTCCATTAGGAGTGTTCCCAACTTTGATATCATTAATGATTAATGATTAATGATTGATGATTGATAATCCTAACCTTAACCCTAACCCTAACCCTAACCTAAATGACATTAAACCACAAACTAATATATGACCATGACCATATATATATATTATTATGACTATTAATGACATTAAAGTTGGGAACACTCCTAATGGAGTATCACCCCTAATATACATGTGCAACCTATAATAGACTGTACTAGGCTAGCTGACTTCATACAGACTGTACTAAGCTGACTTCAATAGCAGACTGTACTAGGCTGACGCATACAGACTGTACTAAGCTGACAGCATACAGTCTGTACTAAGCTGACATCATACAGACTGTACTAAGCTGACAGCATACAAGACTGTACTAAGCTGACAGCATACGACTGTACTAGGCTAGCTGACTTCAATACAGACTGTACTAAGCTGCCAGCATACAGACTGTACTAGCTGACAGCATACAGACTGTACTAAGCTGACAGCATACAAACTGTACTAAGCTACAGGCATACAACACTGTACTAATTAAGCTGACATCATACAGACTGTACTAGGCTGACATGCATACAGAACAAGTACTTT